>NW_013952771.1:487942-512847 GCF_001266775.1 Austrofundulus limnaeus
ACACACACACACACACACACACACACACACACACACACACACACACACACTGCGATAAGTTGAAGTTTGCTTTATTACCTGCCAGTGTTTTGAGATGTTTTGTAAACGGCTCCCACAGATCAGTGGATGCAAATGAACTTGTGTTTTGTGGTAACAGATGGGTAATGTAATGCCCTAACACACACACACACACACACCACACACAAGGAAAACATTGCACTAGACTGTTCATTTTGTATCATGTTCTGTTGCTGTTTCACACCTAAACTATTTGAGTTTTCTAAGTATTGGATATTTTTCTTTTTCTGAAACTATAACTGCTCTTGTGATTACTCAGTTTGTGTATTGGTTGCTGCCAAAACTTAACTGGAACTGGTGTTTATGTTTCCCTTTAGCAGGTATAAGTTGTCCTTCTGAAAACGTGAAATTAATTGAAGTATGAATTCAAAATGTGAAAAGTCTTTAGCATTTTCGAATGGAAAAAGTTGAACATTTACATTTTGGAAGCAGAAATCATTCCAGCTGCACACACCTGCACTGGTTGGAGCTCTATGGCTGAAAATGTATCAATACCATATATTTATCTTTTTAAACACGTCAGCACTTGTACTGGCATTGGCATAACACAACATTTTTAGATTTTTTTATGCTAAAACTTCTCTTGATTGGACTCATTCTTGATAGGAACATCAACAGCAGCACTTTCTKTTTACTTAATAATCTAAATTGTTTTATATACCTGTGTTATTAAATCGGGACCCTAGCAGAAAATGTAATTTCAAAATAGAGAATATAATTTCATTCAATATCACTTTGGTTAGGATTTTAATATTTGTGATGTTGATTTCTATCTTAAAGATTCTCGTTATTTGAAGTCACATTTTTTTTTCACTTGTTGACCTGGTTGCTGTTATTACGTTCACATCTCAAGCTTTACAAACCGGTTGGACAGAAGAACACACATTGTGAAAGGGACACTTTGAGCTTGATCTTGTTTTTACAATGAGTAGAAGTCTAATGACCTCTGACAACATTAGCTTCAGGAGGCATTTTTTTGCATTCACTACTTGTATTACTGTAAAGTCTGTTGAGAGGCCAATGTGAAGTGGTTATCTTGAGGTGAATRTTAAACTGATGTGATTCACAAAGCTCTGGCGTTAATTGAMGACTTACTTAGGGCTGCACTTAAYTGACAGRTTAATCGACTATCAAAATAATTTTTTGATTTATTGATTAGTCACTGTTATTTCTGTCACAACATAAATCTRTGCTTCCTGTGGAAGCACTTCCTGATCCAGCTCCAGTGCATGTCTCATCTCACCTGCCCACACCTGAGATTTCACCGTTATCCAGTCTTTCTACCTCAACATAAGTTCCCATAGTGAATTAAAATAGTGACCCATAAAACTTAAGCTTAATATTAAGCTTAATAAGATTTATTTCTACCATTAGTACATGTGATCATAAACAAATTAAATAAATTACTAATTAAACTAGACCTGGGCGGTATGACCCAAATTTTATATTACGGTATTTTCAACAATTACACCGGTTTCACAGTATTTGATGGTATTTTTTTCCCTGACAGCTCAACTGATAATACAATGTACAAACTTTGTTTATTGACTTTTTTTTTACTGTACCTCTGTATTACTGTTTCCCTCCTCTTCTACGTCTTTTCTTCTTTGCCTGGTTGTAGACCTTAATCATGCATTTAGGTCTGATTGTGAAGGGTTGAGAAAAAAAATCCTTATATGGTCTTATATGGGGGGGGCTTGTCACAATAGAGGCACTCTAGCGTCTTGATGCAATAACATCTCCATTTTAACGTAGTGCGTTAAATCTAACCGTGCACATTACTGAAGAGTTGTTTACACATCCAGCGATGGTGAAAACGGGATGCTTTATTTTTTTACTTCAGACCATATAAGCGGCTGAAACACACCACCCCGCCGCCTGTTGTTCCAACTATAACGTTAGCATGGTAATGCGCTTAGCGGTGCTGCGAGGAAACKTGTCCACAGGGAAACAGTTCACTGGCGGCCGCGACGAAAYGTTCTGCACGTGTTCAGGCTCTTTACACTGGTATTCAGAAAAGTCATATCATAACAAAAATAAAAACCGGTTTTCGGTACAAAACGGTATACCGCCCAGCACTAATTTAAACTGCAATTAGTCTTTTAAACAAACAGCTACAGTCAATACAGCAGCCTCTCCCCCAGCCTGAGGGACTGTTGACCTGCCCTACAAGGTGTAGACGTAGCTTTGTAAGTCCAAAATAAACTGAAGAATGATTTTGGTCCACGTGTCATTCAATTGCATAAAAGTAAAAAAWTAAATCTATATTGCTTGAAATTTTGCTGGAGCTGGTAGTCCAAAAGTTCAAGTAAGACTACCCCCCCCCCCCCAAAAAAAAAAAAAAAAGTAAAGAAAAGAAAGATGAGGCAGGATGGATTAATAATATAATTCAGTGATTTAATATGATGGCACTTAATGCTTTATCCATAATAAAATTCTGTGGATTTTTTTAAAAATAATCAGTGTAATCGATGATTTCAAAAAAATCTGTGGAGCACTACTAGTACTCTAATGTAAATGTCATATGTATTACTGGATTGGACATGACATGACTGACCACACGCCACACAGGTGCCATTGCCATACATTGAGTGGAGCTAGTAATTCCATTCTTCAGTTTCCTAATTTAAGCATCCCGCTTTGGCACGGTATTGTTTTATTGACATGACTCATTGCATAGCAATGGTGCTTATAGAGGCGTGTCACTAGCTATAGCAGTTAATAGGCGATGTCCAATCCAGCATAAATGTTGCAGTGAATGTATATACTGTCATTAGTTTACATCAGTAACCTGCATGTTTTTCTGTTGAGGAGGAAATACTGGAAATAAAGTCATTATAAACGTAGTGTTTTAGTCTCCATTTTTAATTTTATTACGTATTTATTAAGTATTTTAGCCACAGTGGTTCAGTTGGTAGAGCTGATGCCTCTCAGCAAGAAGGTTGCTGGATCAAATCCCAGCCGGGGTCCTTTCTTGGTAGAGTTTGCATGTTGTCGCTCTGCATGCATGGGTTTTCTCCAGGCACTCCAGTTTTCACCCACAGACCAAAAACATGGCTGTTAGGTTAATTGGTAACTCTAAATTGTCCCTAGGTGTGAGTGAGAGAGTGAATGTTGTTTTTCCCGTTTGTCTCAGTCACTGTGATGGACTTGCGACCCTTCTAGGGTGTACTCCGCCCCTCGCACAGTGACTGCTGGATATGGTCGTAAGTGACCCCCGTGACCCTGAACGGAGAAATCAGGTAAAAGATAATGGATGGATGAATTAGAATAAGTATTTTAGAATTTTTCATTTATTTACATTTTTTATTTTGTTATTAATTATTCATTTATATTTTGATTTGATTACAAACAACCTTATAAAAGTTAGATGCATCAATAAATGACTGTCGATGCACCTCTTTTTATCGTAAAGATTACTGTGTGACCACCCTTTAGTTACTCTTTGCTCTACTAAAACAAGATGTTAGTTTGGCTTAGGCTGAATCTTCCACACTAGTGGACTGCACCTGGTAGATTTAGTTTGTGGTAAATGTCATGTATGATTCAGTGTGGTTAAACATTATAATCAAACATGACCAGTGTGTTGTTGTTTTCCACATTACTCACAAAATGCCACTGAATTGCACACTGTGTTGAATCAGTTCCAGTTGTAACATGCCTGCTGATGAAAAGCACTTGGATTGTTTTCTGGGATTGCAAAATGGAAAAGCTGTAGTTGTGACATGCTGTTTAAAGAAGATGTTACTCATATTGGCTCATACGGGACTCACATTGACCCCACAACTTACTGATGGTTGTTCCTTCTTAATAAATATCTTTTAAAATGGATGCCTTCCTCAAAGTTGTAGCATTGATTATGTAAGACTGCTGGCTAAAGAGCTAGATTTGCAGGTTAGACTGATTTTGAATCTGTTACAGTGTTTAGCCCTCAAAGACTTCACTGAATAATAAATATAATAAAGTTTTGCCTTTTCCACTAACCCTATTAATATGGACTAGCTCATTTACTTCGAAGAGCAAGGCAAACCTTGTTAACAGCAATATTCTTGTTTTTATCTAACAGTTTTCTTACAGATCTCAACTCCAAGAAGAGGCACCAGAGAAATCTTGCAATTTTCAAATGAAATAATGTTTATATAAGTCATTATTGTGTGACCTTTTTTTGTCTAAACAACCACTACATTATGCTCTTAAATTTTGTGAACATATCAGAAATTAGAATTTTATTTTTATAGAGAAATATTTTATTTGCATTGACTCTTCATTCTCTGACATTTGACTAGAAAACTGACCTCATTTAAACCACCTAATAAAATCCAGAGACTGAATGAATGATCATTCATAAACAAATGCGTTAGGAGACCATATCAACTGTCTGTGTTTCAAAAACACATTAATTCAAGACCGCTGCTTTGTTTGCATGTGATGTGGTATTAGCCGGTTAGTTTTATACTATTCATAAGACTATCTTTGATATCCCCTGATATGAAGGAAGGTTGCTATTAAAAGCAGTCACCCGTATTCAGAGTAAATAAATGGAAACCAAACACTAGCTTAGCTTAGATTAGATACTGCTCTGTGGTAAGTGATGTACTTGACTCTGTTATGCAACATAGATGACAGCATGTTTTAGGACATTACTCTTGTTTGTGTTTAGGCTACAGCTCTTGGTACCATTTATCCCTGATTAGCCTGTGCTGTCTACAAGGAATGTGTGTTCAAGCATATTTTTCACATATTAAAGCATGTTGGTAGTGGCAGCCAAGGACTTATGCATCAGGGCTGTTGATCTTGCTGAGAAAATGTGGGTGACAGGGAAAAATATGAAGGTTCAATTATAAGCTCTGGTTTCCATGTGTTGGAGGATAAAGCACTTGTCCTGACATGTCGACAAAATCAATCACAGTTCAGTTTAGCTCTCATGCATCTGAACGTTGAGCTGCTGGCGTAAGATCTGGTCTGGTTTATCTAATGCCTGAATTCCCCCCACCCCTGATTATTCAGCTCATGCTCATCGTTCCACCTTGTGTATCAAATTGAAGTTGGTGAAAGACTTTGGCATGTGTACGAGCATTAAATGTTTGGCGCTGTACTCACGCACACAGTCACAATATACACATCCTGGCACCCTCTCAAGCATAAGTGGGAGATCTGTGATGCGGCTATCATGACAAACAGAGGCACTCGGGTTGCATGCTGCCATACACAAGAACATTTCAAAGCTGTTGAATAATTAAGTAGCAGTGCGGAGGAAGTAGGTCACTTCAATAGACAAGTGAGATCTCCAGTTTTTTTTTCTTGGCGCTTAGAAGTGGAGAGCTGAACGTCAGAAGGGATTTAACAAGAGCAAACAGAAAAAAAGGTGCAATATTTGGGATCTTTATAGAGTTAGTTCCAGAAGTATTTAGACATTACAAAAATAAAGTGTGTGCTACTGCAGTAATTTGACTTAAAACAAACTGGCAATCAGCATGGACTTTTTAATTACTAAAAGTCACATATTTTGAAAATTGCATTTTTTTATTCCTACTGTTAATTTGGAAGGAAATTGTACATTGTGAAAATTGGCACATAGCACCATCCCTCCAGCCTTTTTTATTTTAATTTTCATGTGTCTCTACTAGATTAGCAAGGTGTCAGGGTAAAACTTAGCATTGTCCCAAACTACTGCTGCTTCTGTATTGAGCTGAGTGGATTGTAAAGTTGTCAGAAAAATCTAGACACAAATACTGCTTCATGCATAAACATTTTTTAAAAAGTATATGATTATATCCTGTTGTCATTATTGCAACAAAGTAATGTACTCATAATGCTATCTGTCTTTTCCTGTTCACACAGCAGCACTGCAGACACACTGCACCTCCAGTCACTAGTGGTTACATACAGTATATGGACCCCAGCATTCAACTCACAGAAGACAGTCATCAGCATAATAACTAAATATTTTATTGTTCTAATCTTTATTAGAGCTACATATTGCAATCGAGTTGCATCTTGCATTCAATTTTGGAGACATTTTACATTTAAGTGTAAAATTTGGCTTGGAAATGTAAGGTTATACTTCTCAATTAGGGGTGTAAGAAAATATTGATACACTGAAATATCACGATATTTCATTTCCCGATACTGTATCGATATTCTAAAGCCCTGTATAGATTTTTTATTAAGGTTTAAAATGTCAACTTTCCTGCCAGCCATTCATTTTTATGTTGTAGTTCAGCCTCTGACCACTAGTTGGCAGCAGTGAGCCAGCCACTTGGCTCCTCCACAGCTTGAGCGCCAGAGAGTAAGAGAGCATTAGCATTGTAAGTAAACATTAGCTTCATGCTCCGATAGCTGAATCTGAGCGGAAAAGACCGACACCCTCTACTCTAAGCTGAGGTAAGGTTACAAACAGTTACTTATTTATCAGAATGTCTGTATTTTAAGACAAATTAAGTGTTTTGTGCGCTCTTTTTTCCAACTGTAGTCAGCTTTCACGTTACGCATATAACGCATGCGTCTATCACCTCGAGCGAGCTCRGCACTCCCCCCGTGACATAAAACTCTATCTGTTGCTCTAAATATTCGGCTCATCGCATCAAAGTCCATATACTTTATCCTGCTGTGTTCTCTTCAAAAACGGTTTAACTCGTTCAGCTTCTCAATTTCTTAACTGGTTTCTTCAGGACCTGCCCTGCTGTTCGACCCACAGTTACTGTATATAAATCAGGTTCTGGATGCAGGTCAGCTGATCCCAGAAACTCTGTGTGCAGCAGCTTCATATCATCTGTTTACTGAACTTTATGACAACATAAAGGCTATTGTTAAGTGTTGGGTGACCATTTTGTAAATTAATATTAAAAACTAAAAGCTGCAAAAAATATATTTTCAAACTATTTATTGGCAAATTTAGTCAAATAATTGAAAACATGGATGAAATATGAAACAAATAAAATAAAAYACATACAAAGCAGAACACAGCTAAATGTATCAAAAATATGTCTATGTAATATTAGARTTTTCTGAGACATTGAATTTTGGTTTTTCGTTTTGTTTTTTATTTTTTTTTCCCCAGTAAGAGATTTTTATTTAATAGAATTTTTGGACCAAAAAAATCGCAATATATCGCCCTGTTTACAGTATTGAAATATATCTGGATCTATCGGGATATATCGTATCGTGACCCCTCTGTCATGATATGTATCGTATCGCCAAATTCTTGCCAATACACAGCCCTACTTCTCAATAGTCTTATTTTTAAAATGGTGGATACATTTTATGATTACAAAAAACTAAGCTAGGAAGCAAATCTTTTCTAAGTGAAAGGAGGAAGTTGGCAGTTTCATAACGAAAAATTTTTTTCAAGTGAAGTGACAAGATTATACAGGAACAATAGCCTGAATCATCTAAGTGGTGTGTTTGAGCCGTGCTAAAAACATGACTTTGTTGAGAAAGTGGGACATGAAACATTTAAAACAAAAGTGGTTAAACGGAAATGTTAAACTGTTTAGATTGATCAGTTATTTTAGCAGTCTTCATTATGGATAAAATTACATCTGAAATAGTTAGAGTTGCTCAAATATAAGAAGAAAAGAATCCTTGAAGCAATTGTTTTTATTTGATACATTGTTTGATCCATACTGCATGTCACTCAGTGAACACAAAGCTTCAGAAAGACTGTTATTATTCCAGAGAAAAAGGCTATGAATGCCCAAAGTTTGGAACTGTATAAAACAAACAAAAAAGTATACTGTATATGCCAAAGTACTCTACTGCGTGCCTGTTTTAAAACTGAATTTGCTCCCAATAATAATTAACATCACCAACACTTTACAGAGAGTTTGTTTTTATAAAAGCATAAAAGATGGTGGCTGTAGTTTGTGGAATTATAGAGTACATTGGTTCTGTGTACGTGTCTGTACTTTTATTTGCTACATGCTCCAATAGGAAATTAAGTTGTGCTTTTGGCAGGGCTGACATGTTTTCATAAAAGGAATTATGAGTTGATCAACTTCTGTTTCCAGCAAAGATGATTTATAAATTCCCAGTTGTGATGAGGAACTTACCTGTCTTCAAGCCAATTACAGAAAAATGCAATGAATTTTTTTAGATCATAAAAAGTGAAGATAATGTAATTTTTAGAGCATTTTTTTTTGCAGAAAACTAATCTTAATCAAACCCAGCATTTTTGCTTTGATATCAGCCTGCCAAACAATGAGCTTCTGCCTGCTGAACTTATCAGCTGTTGCGCTCTCATCTTCATCGCTGCGCACTCATCTTCATCATCAGAGCAGAAGCCGACTTTACATTAGCAAGATGGATTTATGACTGAACGAACGCCCATGTTTTTTTTTTAAATCATTTCTGTGGTGGGTAACAATACATAAAAACAAGTTTTTTTTCTCCGACAACTTGGGTGTGAAAAACTCCTGTTGTTAAAGCTTCGCTCTGCGCGACGTGCAGTGGGAGGGAGGAAGGAAGGAAGGAAATGATCCCGACGTAACTTTTCTACAGCGGGAGGGGGGAATTTTGAGGATTTATTCTCTTTACGCGTTTTAAAACGCTATAATTTCTTCATTTTATTTCGAGCTCCTCCTGCTCAGTTGTCTCTGCACTCGCAGCCCTGTTCACGCAGGTGCAATGACATAATGACGGTAGAGGGTAAATTTCTACCATAGGCCAACTTAATACTGTTTCTACCATCTACCGCATATACCACGCAGCCCTAAAATAAATAAAACAAGTAGGTTTTTAAAACCACACTTGTATTAATTCTTTTAATTTTTAATATTTAATGACTCTTCCAATATTTGAAAATCACTGACCATCCATATTTGTTATTAACGTGGTACATGCTGTTGTAGTCTGTGTACAGAACAAGGACTTTCGCACGATGTCAACAGGACAGTCCAACTTATTGTGTGATTGTTATCTTAGCATTATTATTTATTTTTACATAATAACTTTGAAATGATTAGTAAATTGGTTTAGTCCTCTGTTTTATTGTGTTGTCCTGAACACTTCAGGTAGCAAATTTTATTAGTCCAAAACAAATCAAGGAAATTTTCTGTCATTTTACAAAAGCTACTTTCATAGACGACAGCTATAATTTATTGCAAAAAGTGGCCCGCTATAAATTGCAGTGATAAAGTTAAATCAATTGCAAACATTACACTAACACTTTAGTTTACCTAAGATAAAGGTAACTAACTAGCAATACTTGTGAAATCTTTACAATACTGTCACTAAAACTAACCTCAAATTATGTGTGAACATAAACGACCTGCAAAAATACAAACAACCCTTCTGCCAAAATGAAAATGATCATGAATCACAAAAATGGGTTGGCTTGAATTTTTTTCTGAATATCATCAAATGAAGTAAGAATAGTAGTGCAGCGAACATTTGTGTGCAAAAATAAAATGGATGAAGATTGAATTTTTACATTTATGAGCTCCATGCTGGAGCTGTAAACTTTAATCAGTTCAAGAGTCAAGTAGCCATCCAGCTGAAAGGCACATTACAGTCAGAGTTAGAGACTGATTAATAATCAAACAAAACTGGCCATTTTTAAAAATAGGCCATCTGCATGCCTGTACACGCTTAAACAGTTATCAAGTAGGAAAATGAAGATGGCAGCAGCTGTTATTAAGTCCTTTCATATTTTAAGTGTACACGTTCTTTCAAGAGTGGGTAAATACCTGTATTTAAGTTAAGCTATTTTTTTTTGTTACATACAAAATACTTTTTTCTTTAAAATGGTGTTTGTATATCAGCCATCCCCTGCCTTGATTTTTGAAGATCTGCATCAGCCATAAAAAATTTTATTTGTTGACCTCAACTAAAAAATTTAGATTCTTAGTAAAGAAAATCAGCATGTGTTTACTGATGTTGGATTCAGAGCTGCTCTTTGACGTGAATAGATTTCCTCCAGTGTTGGACAGCTCGTCGTAGAGATGCACAAGTATTTCTTGGCGAAGAAGAGCGACCCTAACCTCATCTGTTTTTCAYCATATGACAGGATCTCCGTTTATACTCCCGTTTAGTTTAGCTGCAATTCTTTTGTCTTTCTCGGACACATCAGTTTTCATTGTTTATGGGCTCTTAAAAAATTTGAAGGTTCTTCCTTTGGCTCTTAGTAACACCTTGTTCCAGATGTGTTGTTTCAGACGTAGCTGTGCTCCTCAGCTCACATAGATGGAATGCCACTTCCTGTACTGCTCGAATATAAATGGCTTTGTTCCTACTGTCACTCATATGGTCACTAAAGTTTAGATCCAGCAGAATTGCTGCATGAACCAGTTTCTGAGTCAGTCTTTTCAAAGTTACTGTTAATGTGATCCAGTACTGACTTGGTGATGCTCATTGTAACTTCAGCGTTGCCATATTTTGTTTTGAATGTCATAATTGAACCCATGAAAAGCAGGCTTTAAGTATGAGCTCGTCATGCAGTCTTCAGCAGAAAGCACATCCATAAATTCAGGGAAGGTACTAAGAGCTTTTCTTAAGAGTCACAAACCTCAGTCTTCTCACGTCGGCATTATGTGTCTGATCCGTCAGCAGCCAAGACGTGTGATTACCTTTTCTTGTTCCAGCAGTTGATGGATCAGTTATTATTTGTTTGCCTTGATCCCCATTGTGTGGTAGATTTGGTGACCATTTTGTGTTGATGGATTATCTTTCTGTCTATTTAGAATGTTTAATACTGTATTGATTGTCAACAATTATATCTGTTTTCAACAAAATCTTAATGGATGGATATAGATTAGATTAGAGAGACCTTTATTGTCATCTTACAGAGCACAATGAAATTACAGTTCAGAACACAGATTCAGAAGAAGACAGAACAAACATGGGAGAATATAAGAAGTAACGTGAAATATCAATGCAGTTCTCACTGTTCAGTGTTCCTCCAGTTGCATAAAATTAACCTTATGAGGTTTAATGCATGGTGTGCTCTTTATACAGAGTTTTTTTATTTTTAGAATCTTTCGGAGAATAAAAGGCAGTTCATCACCTTGCCTACAGTATCACAATATATCAGTATATCATATTGTGACCTCTGTCTTGTGATATGTATCATATCTCCAAATTTTACCAAACTCAGCCTTACTATAGACAGTTTTTCTGCAGTTAACTGTGTTTAAAACAGGCAGAAAGCAGTGTACAGATACTGTAAAACCAGCACATTACTACACACTGGTGTCATGTCAAGATCTGTTCCTCCAAACAATTTTAGGAGATTTCTGATAAAAGGCTATTGTTTTAGCCTTAACTTGTTGCCTTTTGAGCCCAACGTGCCTAACTTATCTAATAGTACTTTTTATAGAGGCTAAAAAGTTGTGTATGCCATCATTTTTATCATCAATGCTGGCAAATTTTTTGAAAGTGTGATTTTAATATAATAAAATGTAATTTTAATTGGTTCAGTAAGTAGTTCATACGTATATCGAATGAGTATGTGCTGTGCTGTGTCTACACTCTGTTCCATATATTTTTTTACATGTGGTTATTTTTGGAGGACTAATTCTAAAGCCACAGTTTGCCACTGAAGTCAGCAGTCAGACGCAAGTGTAATCATTGGCTATTTATAAATTGGTCAGAGTAATTACTTGAAATGGTTGTCCTTGCTCTCACCACTCTTACGCCAATACGGTCGCAATGATGCATTTAGGTACCAAAATGGAATTGCATGAGCATTCACTTGGTAGTTATGTAATACAGCGAATCGATAATAAAAAATCTGCGTCGACAAATTTACATAATTGACGTCATCGATTATCTCAACTAATCGGTGCAGCCCCACTTGTGACGTCCATAGCCTACCCCAGTTACCACTACTGTGCATGTGTGTCAAGGACAGAAAAGCAGATGTGGCAGTGGAAGGTGTCAAAGCAGTTTGGAGAGAGAAACAAAAMAAAAAAAGAAAACAATTAATCGATTATTAAATTAGTCATGGATTATTTTAATAATCGATTAGTTGTCGATTAATCGATTAATTGGTGCAGCCCTACCGTTAACCAAAACGCAAATTAGCCTGCAGTACCACTGCTCTACCCATATGAGCAGCAAAAACAAGTTTTTAGACCAAATATTACAGATTTGAACAAATACGCACAAAAACATCAAAATTAGCACAGAAACAGTACTATATAACATTTTAGACACATTCTAGACAGTTTATGAGCTAAAAAAAGTTAATTTTGGGGTAAGTTACTCTTTAAACKGCGACAACCCGTGCCAACGTCGGCAGTTCGGAGCGAGTATGTTTCTAGCTTAATTCTACACTGGCCAGCAAAGAGAGGGAAGTAGGGCTGGGTGGTATACTGGTTCGAACCAAACATCTATTTTTTATGTTTGTTTATTATATGAATTTTCCATAAACTGGCATACCAGTTGGGTTACATTCAGAATGCAACATCATGCCCACAAAATCTGGTTGTTAGCCAAAAGTTTTGGTTGTCCTTTACAAATAATGGCAAAAAAGCTAAAGAAAAATGTAATTTGTTAAGTATATTGTTTTGTATAKGAAGTTATTCAAATGTTCAGCCAGGTTGACAGTTTCAGAGCTACTCGAGTAGAACATCCTTGTTTTCATTCTCTTTTTCTGTCATGAGACTTTGAAGTAGAGGTATGCACATAGTATTTAAGGTTTAGGGCTTAAAGCTGCAAAAAATATTTAAACTAAATTTTTTATGCACCTGGAGGTTACTCAGGCATTGCCCAGCACCACCCAGTAGCACACATTCATGAGCTTCTTCCTTCATATAGGTCAAAGATTTTCACTTAAATAGAAGTATACTGTGTACATGACCTTAGTAAAAGTACACAGTTTTGTATTCTCTGATGAAGTGCTGACATTGTAGAAGACTTTAATCTGCAAGATTGACATTTTCAAGGCTGATGGCATTCTGAAGGAAGAGGGATGTTTTAAACAGTTTCCCCCAATTTACTTTGGTCATTTTAGTGTTTTAAATGAAAAGCTGTCTGATACTTACTTTTCATATTACTAAATTGCATTCATCACAGCAGCTACCTCTCAGTTTGTAGGGGTAGACATAAGTGTTATTTAGGTTGTCTGAGATGACCTATTTTTGTTTTGGGACAACCAGAACCCACATCCTGGTTGTCCGATGGACAACGGAAAAAAAAAGATTAAAGTTCTCCTCCACGATGGTTGACCATCATTTGTAAAAACGAAAAAGGGAAAAAAAACTTCTTAAAGAACTACAGGTTTTAAACTGACAGCCCTTTCACAGAACCACAGTCAAAGTTCTACCCGATTAGATCAGAGCAGGGCTGGCTGTGCTTTGAAGCTTTTGCTCTCCTATTAGGGATGAGTACTGAATTCGATACTTTTTTAAATACCGACCAAATTCTGTCGATACTACTGAGAACCTATTCACGTAACATCARATGGTACCATGTTTTGGTACCTAAATGCATCATTGCGACCGTATTGGCGTAAGAGTGGTGGGTTTTCCATGCTTGTCCTGAACGCAGCATTGCACAAGAGTGTAATGACGTCAGCAGCCGCTGGTTCAGTAGTAGGGCTGCAGCTAATGATTATTTTAGTAATCGATTAATCTATCGATTATTCTGACGATTAATCGAGTATACACTTGCTGATGACCCTGCTGCAATCAAAGTAAAATTACAATACTAGTTGTATTCATTTATGCATTTTAAACTCCATTCGTTTGTATTTATGTAAGGTTTGAGGAGGCATTAATTAAAAGCACTCTGTCACTCAGTATTTGTGTTTCTTCAACGTTTCTTGGTGCGCATTTTAATAATTAATAGTAATAATAATAAGAATAATACATTTTATTTGTGGTGCACTTTACATTTCAAGGAAATCTCAAAGTGCTAAGGTGCATTTTGAAGTATCGCATTAGAAAAAGGTGAATGGAAACGGCTTGATTCGATAAAACTTTCTCTGATTCGCATAAAAGCTGATAAGCTTGCTTGAGGTGGTTTTAGGGTTTTTCGAAAAACACTTAATGCGCACAAGGACAGATGGAAATACTTTTGCCGAATAAGTTGTGATGTAGCGAACATTTACCTCACATAGCTGATCAGCTGTTCCCCGGTACCGGTACCAGTTTCGGGTCGGCTGCAGCCGCGACTGGCTGCAGGACCCTCCTCCCGCTGTTTGCGTCTTCTCAGTAATCCCGTAACATGAAGAAAATTGTATTTCTTTCTCTACGTCTCCAGACAGCATGTAACATCACCAGAACTAGTTGATAACAGAATAATTACAACTTTCCTGATAGTAGCAACACGTTCCTGATAACTTCTCTTCATTATCCTGAGATGCGTGCACCCTGCGAGTTTAGTGACTGTTACTTCCTGTTTACCACGCACATGCGTATGACGTAATTGATTCGCTTAAAGCCAGTTGATGGAAACTCCGTCTGATTCGCATTTCTTAATTTTTTCCTTTTTGCGAAATTATTAAGATTCGTTCAAAATTCAAATTAAAATTGGATGGAAACACAGCTAGTGTCATCGTTTTTAACCATCACTGAAAAATCTGAATGCTGTCAATTTATTGGTATGGATTGGAAAATTGTATGTCTTTTTTTTATTAGAAATTTAAGAAGTAAAATGGGTAATATAAAGATTTGGGTATTGCAATTGAGTTTTGTAGGGTTCACTTGTTAATTGTAACAAAAATTATTTTAAGACTGTTATTAGGTTTATGCAGGGCTCCCATTTAGGTAGGGCTGCGCGGTATGTGCRGTAGACAGTAGAAACGGTATGGAGTTGGCCTACGGTAGAAATTTATACTCTACCGTCCTATCGTCATTACATCATCGCACCTGTGTGAACAGGGCTGCGAGTGCAGAGACAACTGAGCAGGAGTTCGAAATATAATGAAATTCTAGCGTTTTTAAAACACGTATAGAGAGGATAAATCCTGAAAATATCCCCCTCCCGCTGTAGAAAAGTTACGTTGTGTCGCGGAATCATAATCTCTTCCTCTCCTCTCCTCTCCTCTCCTCTCCTCTCCTCTCCTCTCCTCTCCTCTCGCAGCACATTGTGCAGAGCAAAGATTTAACAACTGTAGTTTTTCACACACAGTTGTCGGAGAGAAAACTTGTTTTTTTATGTATTGTTACCTACAGAGATTATTAAAAAAAAAAGACGTGGACATTTGTTTAGTCATAAATCCATCTTGCTAATGTAAAGTCGGCTTCCGCTCTGATGATGATGAAGATGAGCGCGCAGCAGAACAGCAGCTGATAAATTCCGCAGGGAGAAGCTCATTGTTTGGCAGGCAGATATTAAAGCAAAAACGTTGGGTTTAATTAAGATTACAGTTTTCTGCAAAAAAAAGCTCTAAAAATTACATTATCTTAACTTTTTATGATAATTCTCTACCGCGATATATACCGTTACTGTGAAGAGGTTCAATTTATACCGTGATATGAATTTGAAGTCATACCGCCCAGCCCTACATTTAGGCAATAAAAGATTTAGTCTTGACCGCTTAGCTATAAACAAATATGACAGCAGTAATGAAGGCTAAAATTATAAAAAGCAGCATCAAATAATAAAAAAAAATCCAGCACAACACAACTACGAGTACCACTTTCACAGAGAGGGAGGCAATAGAAAGTGAACTTTCTAGCTACCTGTTTTCAGTTTGTGTAGAAAGTGATGCTGACCCTCTCAAATGGTGGAAGGAACATGAAGTTGCCTATCCTGCACTGAGCTGCCTGGCCAAGAAATATCTTTGTGTGCCTGCCACCWGCTCACCTTCTGAAAGGATTTTCAGCTGCAGTGGGAACATTGTAAGCTGCCAAAGGGTATCGCTAAAACCTGAAACTGTTGACAGACTAGTTTTCCTGGCACAAATTCTGTAAAATGCTCAGTAGTTAGTCTGGTTGTGTTCTCATTTTTTTTACATTTGCACATAAAAGATGCACTGGCAAAAGGATGTAATCAAGTTTATTAAATTCAGTCTGTTTACATGTAATTTGCTCAAAGTTCAAGATGATGGTTGTACAGGAGTACACAAGCACTTTAAATTCTGTCTGTAGAAACTGACTTTAAAGAGCTAGTTGATCTATTGTTATAATTGCTCTGGGTCTTTTCTGTTTACATTTATTTGCACAGCTATGGTTTCTGTTTTATGATGGAAAAAAAGAGCATAATTTTATTTGAGGAGGATTATTATTTAACATTTGTCAGTAGGTTATTTTTGAGCCATTTATAATGTTCAACAGTTGTTTAATAAATGTGCCTGCATGGCAGACAAAGATAAATCTTTGATTCAGCAGTATATTTCTTTTATTACTTTAAAAGAAAAAATATTGAGATATATATCGTATATCGCCATTCAACTTAAAAATATCGAGATATTATTTTTGGTTCATATCGCCCAGACCTAAGTAAAAGGTTTGTAAAGTCATCAGTTTTTCAGAGCAGAACCATAACTTTCAATGGTGTAAATGAAACGAGCTGAACTCACACCCCTCTATCTCCCAAAAAAAACAACAATCCTTCTAAAAAACTGCATATTACAGTACTTTGAATGATATTGTACCACTAGTAGATTGAGCTAAACTCTGTTTGACAATTACTAGATTCATTAACCATTATAGTTCATTCTTTTAACTAAACATTCATAAGGTTTTATTTGGCACATAAAATCACATAAGATTTTTTATTCAGGTTTTATTTTAAATTTTATCATCACAAATAGTTTTGTTGGAACATCAAGTGTTTCTATATTGCTGCTGTTTGTGTTGTGAAATGGTCCGACTGACTTGTGGTTAAAAGCAATGACTGTACTTTTATTTTTTTTGATCCAACATTTTAACTGTGTCAAAGTTAAATGTGGGTGTTTGCACTTTTCACAGCTATGCTTTCAGTTGCTGACTCTTGTGACCACAGATTTCCTTTGTGGAAGTTGAGTTGGGGTAAAGAACAGCCTCAGTTGTCAGGATGTTCTTCAAATATTTAGTTTTTAATAGAAATCCACCAACCCACCTGCATGCTTGCTGCTTCACTGAACATCAAGCTGATGCACCTAACCGATATTATGTCAGCTGCTCTATTTGAAAGACTTTTAACATCTAACATTTAAATGATTTGACAAAGCTTTTCAGGCTATATAGAAACAAAACTTATTCTCTTTAAATGCATTTGTGTTTAAAGCTGTACCTTTGACATCTCATTAACATTTTATGAAGTCATTGTGATCATAAGCATCATAATTATTTTTCTTGAACCTGTTTCTAATACCAGTGTAAAAAGAAAAASAACAGTTTGCTGTATTAGATACATTTTCAAAGCACTTTAAACTACTTCCTACTGCTCGTATTTTTAAAGTGTCATTTTCTAGGCTTTGGGGGTAAACTGGTATTTTGTTATTCGGCTGTATCAAAATATGTCGACTAGGCTGCTCTGAAAACTGGGACTAGGGATGCAAGTTATCGATTAATGAATTAATCTAAAGTTGATTGATCTTATCGATCGACTAACGATTAATTGAAATGCGACCATTTTCCTAAAAACCTGACATTTGTCTTGAATCAAGGGTGTTTCTGTGACATGAAGGGCTAATATTTTACACACCACATTAAAAAGTACAGTATTATATTTTATAAAATGTATAGTGCCAGCTGTATTAAACACTCACTGAATAAACAGAAAACTGTGGATTTCTAACACATTACTAAACTTGGACATATTTACAAAATATAACAAAAGAGGAATCTATTAGGTTTCTAATTGGGGGAAAATAAAGGAAAGGAAAAAAAAAAGTAAAACATTTGATCCACCCTGAACAGAGAAATGTAAAACGAACATTTAAACTCAGGGTAACGTTTTAATCTAAAGATTTACTCAAAAACAAACTATAAAGATGACCTGAGAGGGGTAAACATACAAATGAGTACTGGAACTGTTTGTTTACATTTCCTGTGGTTCATGCTGCTGCATGATTTGACGTCAGTTACTGTTCATTTGATTTGTTCACTGGCCGGGTTATGTCACACAAATGAGATTAACTTCATGTTAATTATATGTAGTGACTAACTTTTTTTGTTTTGTTTTGTTATTTCACACGGAGTTACTCTACAAAAACAAGCTAAAGTTAGTTTACTGTGCTCACTATTGTCCTGCTCTCGTCTTTAGCGTCTTATTGCTGGATAGTCCGGTACAGCCTTCGGTACTTTTCCTTCGAGTCCGGTATAGTCCATTTTTATTGTTGTGTCGCAAATAAAACTAAACAAGATTTGCGTGTTTAATTATGGAGGGAGGCAGCCGGCTCTCTGCTCAGCTCAATGGGGCCGGGTTTACAGTAAGGCCAGGCTGAGAGAGCACCGCCATCTACTGGATGAAGGCAAAACTGCACTGAAATAAGGTTTAAACACGTTTTCAATTAATCGAATGGAAGAAATTTTATTCTAATAAACCTTTATTCTACAATTAATCGTAAGTCGATTAATTGTTTGCATCCCTAACTGGGACATAAACATTCGATGGTCTTTCAGAAGACGCCCCACCTGATTTAAGCGTATCATATCAGTCTATCAATAATTATTGATTAATTTTTTGTTTTACCGTTCTTTTATCCACAATTTTGTTTTGAGCTATTGTGCTAATTTTTGTTGTTCTTCTTTATGCTTAAGCAGTTATAAGGCACGGTGGTTACTCATTAAACTGCTACTGTCCATGTTACTCAACAGTTTGCTGCTAGTGTACCAGGCTTTTAGGTAGGATTTTTGGAGAGGGTGCCCACATAATCAGTCTACCACAATATTAGGGATGCACAGATATGAAAATTTCAGCTGATATCGATATCCGATATAATTATTGCTATTATGGCTGATAACCAATATTTACCGATATTGCACAAACACACAAATTATATTATACATATACGCACAAACATACTTATGTCTTTTCTTGATACCGTAAGTAAATGACCAGACCTCTGACATGGCTCACTACTTCAGTTATTCCTGGCTACGCAGCGTAAATATCACTATCATGATCAAACCGCCCAACAAACCATCTACCCCCCCCAACCCAAAACAAAAACAGAAAGATAAAAAGTGGGAAATCAATATCGAACATTAATATCGGCCCAGTTTTACAAATCGGTACGATATTCTAAAAGATGACCAATTTCGGCCGATACCGAAATGAATTGATATATCGTGCAACCCTACACAGTACATACTGTTATTGAATTATTGCCCAGCCCTATTCTACCCTATATAAAATCAACAGTAATATTATCAATAATATTAAATAATACTAATGATGATTAATATGACGATAACGACAACAACAACAATAATATTGGAAAAGTATTGGTATCGGCTGATATAGAAAATTCAGGAAATGGATAGTAAGTGGGAAAAAATGTGGTTCGGTGCATCCCTATTCTACATAATAGAGCAATTCTGACTCCTCTCCTGCTGCTCTGAGTGACACCAACGCTTCAGAGCAGCTCAGTTTTTTCCCCACACTGCTCTGACTGTAGAATGTCAAAACTACATGCATGTAAATGCTCACAAGCACCCTTGCATGGGCATGCATCAAGTTCCTCCATAAATTATTATTGTAAGTATAATTACACACACAGCACGATATGCAAATGATCAATACCACCTAACCCTATCTTCGTAATTTTACTGGCTGCCATACTTTAACTTCCTTCTCTTTCGTTCACATCATTCTGTCAACATATGCTTTTATCTGCTCACAGACCTGCAGGACCAGAACAATGAATGTCAGAGTAAAGCTGTAGGAAATGTTTATCACACCATCTAGGTGAAGATAAAATGTTTAAAACTATCATAAACAAAATGAGGTATTTAATAGCAACTGTTTATAGAAGAAAAAAATAACTTTTCAGTGGGTGATGTGGGCACAGGTATTGACATCAAAATCATATTTTTAAGATTCTGAACCTGCGACCCAGCTTCTCCTCATTTTATGACTATAACTAACCACTATCATGAACATATTCATTTTAAAGAAGAGTTTTAGTAGATTGATGGCAAATGTTTTTTCTCTTTGTTGAGTCTTGTTAAATGGAGGGAGAGAAAAGYCAAGTTTAGAAGTGGAAAAAGTCTGCAACTCTTTATAAATGTAGTGAGCAAAATTTACTTGGAACATTTCAAAATATTTGCTCTAGATAGGACTGCATGAACGCTGGTTGAGGAAAAACATACTAGGCTACTAGATGATGGGGTATGAATGAACAGCCAATGACTGTTGTTACTCAGGACAAGTACTTTGTCTGTTTTAATGTTTCTGAGCAGCTCACTGCTAAGGTTTCAGGTGAGTGAAAGAAAGTGCAAGCAAACATGAGCCGCCTTTGCTTGGGGTCCTTCCGTAATGAGGCTCCAGGGAGATAAATCCTTATGAGAACTGACAGGGTGCCACATTCCTGGGCTTGCAGTCCTTCCTCACATGAGCTCTGCTCTCTAAGGCTACAGTCACAYGGCAGTCAGAAGTCCTCCCTTTCCCTGCCATATTTTAGCAATATATATTCTTTTGTTTGAAAATCTTTGTGACTCATCATTATCTTTCCCAAATCTGATCYAGGTCACTTTTATATGTAGTGCTATATTGGATACATATCTGATGTTTTTAACAGCAATCTCAGTCTGAACTTTTATGGTTTAGGTTTAAACATAAATTTATGTGACTATTACACGTGACTATTACAAATAACTTAATTTCTGGACATTTATGGTTTGATTTCTTTGTATGTATGGATCTCTTGGGTTGTTACCAACATCTGGTGAAAATTTCATGTCATTAGCACCTCTAGTAATATATTTACTGAGAAAAATGGTGACGTGTTCAATACTTATTTTACCCGTTGTACATGAATATTTAATTGCCCAACTACATCCTAGTTAAGGACTCCTCATGATAATTATCAATAAAATTATTATTGATAATAAGTGATTAGAACTCTGTGCAGCAGATGATCTGAGTCCCCGCCCCGCCCCGCCTGTATAATGGTAGGGGAAACACTGATGTTTCTGGGAATGCTTACCTTCACTGAGTCTTTATCAGATAAAATGAACATTCACAGAGCATTTCATGTCTTGTCCTCAGTAATAGACACAGCAACACCTTCTAAGTTGTCTCTCACTTGGAAAAACACCAAATGTTCACACAGGGTATTTGAAGAAAAAGAAACAACTCAGCAGAGCTGTATTTTTCCCACATCTGCTTGGAGACATTCAGGATCACATAATCTGTACGTGTAACCTGTAAGTGGTGCCTCTGTAATTTAAGCCCAGYATTGTAATCATAATCCCTTACTGACGTGCATGGAGCATGCACCTACTCTGTTTTCATGGCAGGCAGAATGTGCTTCACTGTAAATATTGTTTTTGTAATAAAATGCACCTTTTTATTTGCTTCAAATAGGGAATAGGCTCCTCTAGAGTCTGTAAAAGAGCAAGTGATTGACTGGCAAAATATCAGACAAGGAGACATTCACTGGCATGACTGAATTGCCATTTCTGTGGCATTTTTTATGAGCCAGAAGGAATCCGTTTTAAATATTTAACTCTTTGTTTTGAGTCCCATAATGAGTAAGCCGCACTTTGGTAAACAAATGAAGTACAGGGGTTAGATAAAAAAAAAAAAAAAAAACTGAAACACCTGGTTTTAGACCATGACATCCCTTTCAGACAGCTTCCTCTTGCATCCACAGTTAATCCTTTTGGATGTTGTTCTTCCTTCTTGGTGGTATGCTGGCATTACCCTGGATACTGTGGCTCTTGATACATCACTTGCTGTCTTGGTCACAGATGAGCCAGCACGACGTGCACCAACAATTTGTCCTATTTTGAACTCTGGTATGTCACCATAATTTTGTGTGCATTGCAATATTTTGAGCAAAACTGTGTTCTTACCCTGCTAATTGAACCTCACTCTCTGCTCTTACTGGTGCAATGTGCAATTAATGAAGATTGTCCACCAGGCTGGTCCAATTTAGCCATGAAACCCCCTAAAATGACAGRTGTTTCAGTTTCTTTGTCTAACCCCTGTGTAATTAACTGAGGTTGTAAATAGTCAGGCCTGTTTTCTATTTTAATAAACCTAGTAAATTCCCTGCACGGGGCAATAAAGGCTGTTTCTATTTATATTCTATTTCTGTTTCTAAATGCTTTTAACTACATTGTTGTGTTGACATTCAGAGTTCCTTAATGTGACATTTTCTTTAAAAACAAATAAAGGAGCTATTCCCTTTCTACATCTGTGAGCATCCCTACATGATATCTTTGTAACTTGAGGAAATTAAATCACATTAACCTAATTTTTCAGAATTTAAATCACCCCCCCAACACCCCCCCCCAAAAAAAACCCAAATTGTTATTGTTAGTAAAAGAAAATAAATATGAAATTGAAACTACAACAAAACCACAACTAATTGTATTTTATTTTCTTTTCAATTTCAAATCAAAACTCAGTTATAAACTAATAAACACACAATGACTCAGTAAATAAATATGCAATGCATAACGCAATAATTAAGTAAATATACAAAAAAATTAGGTGATAAATATACTATAATAATAAAAATGATAAAGAATAATACTTTAATACTAATAATAATAATTAAGCCATCAATTACATAAATCCCTTATAAACTAGATACCGCATAGCGGTAACATAATGACCCCGCATGCACAAATGCACCAGAACTCAGAAGTTTTTATTCCTAATAAATGTCACGCTACTAGGTGCACCCCAAAATGTTAGTGGTTTGGGTGGGGTTCTTTTAATGGGGGGGCTGGGGGGGAGGGGGTTGGACCTGATCGATAGCTCCTCATCAGAGCTAAACAACCAAAGAAATCTGAAGCTCCTATGTTTAATAGTTTTTGAGCTATAACCAGTTTTGTATGTCCAGATACCCCTTTTTGAGATAAATTGGGGGTCTGGTAGGTGCGGGGCACTGATTGGTGGATCTGATGGATAGAGCTTCATCAGAGATGAACAACAAAAGAAATCTGAAACTCCTATGTTTAATAGTTTTTGAGCTATAACCATACCCCTTTTTCAGATAAATTGGGGGTCCGGGCGAGGGGCAGGGCACTGATTGGTGGGCCTGATGGATAGAGCTTCATCAGAGCTAAACAAAAAAGAAATCTGAAGCTTCTATGTTGAACTGTTTCTGAGTTATAACCGATTTTGCATGTCCTGACTCCCCCACTTTGAAAGGAGTCCCCTCCTCAAATATGGGGTCTATCCTAAAACCATTGGGTGGCGCAGTATAGGTCGGACTCATCTACAATCCTGCAAATTTCATGTTGATCGGTGCAGCCGTTTTTGTGGTACGGTTGACCAAAAATCTCTGGAAAAAAAAAAAACAACGACACCACATAGCGGTAACATAATGACCCCCGCACGCACAAATGCACCAGAACTCAGAAGTCTTTATTCCTAACCAAGCACTCTACTAAAATTTCCAAAAAATGAATGGAAGTCAATGGAAATTCCCCACAAGGATAGAGAGACATAGATGTGTGTGTGTGTGTGTGTATGTGTGAAGTTGTTTGCATCATTAAGTATTAATCAAAAAAGTATCTTGATCTTCGTAAAAGTTGTGGACTGCAGCTGCTGCCCAAATGAACTTTTCAGCATTCTGAGGTGGGTGATGACGATCTTCTGCCCCACAAACAGATCAGTAACGGCCATCTCCTGCCACAGGCAGACCATCATGGTAAGCCCATCCTGTGACAATTAGGAGAGGAGCAGTTTTTTTATTAATGCAGTGTAGTTCTTGAAAGCTTGTGTCTGAGTCAGTGTGCTGCTCTGGACCTGAGAATGAAGTGAAGATTTATGGCAAGCCCCTGCTTGCCCTGACATGAGCTGCTAATTGACACTATATAAATAAACCGAACAGAGTTGATTTCATATCAAAACCCCTTTTCACTGTCTGAAACACATGTTGATCTTCAAGAAGACAAAGTGTAGTTTATATAATATGTCTTATCCTGCTAATTGAACCTTCACACTCTGCTCTTGTGCAATTAATGAAGATTGGCCACCAGGCTGGTCCAATTTAGCCATTGAACCTCCCACACTAAAATGACAGGTATTTCAGTTTCATTGTCTAACCCCTGTACATTAAAAATGTTGACAGGCTAGAAGATGAATGCTGCCTTAAATATGGTGCGCTCAACACCACCACAGTTGATATTTCTACTCCACTCCTTTTTTGGGGCCCAAGAGGCTATTTTGATTTCTGAAACCTCACATCTATGTGGGATGGTTCATACTCTGTCAATAGTAGAGGAAATACTAGCTGTCTTTGCGGCCTGTTTGCAGAACCATTTAGAAGTGCTTTTAGAAACA
The DNA here is from genome assembly GCF_001266775.1 of Austrofundulus limnaeus. Classification (NCBI taxonomy): domain Eukaryota; kingdom Metazoa; phylum Chordata; class Actinopteri; order Cyprinodontiformes; family Rivulidae; genus Austrofundulus; species Austrofundulus limnaeus. The sequence continues at coordinate 512,360 of NW_013952771.1, forward strand.
TTTCCTTTAAGTGAGGCGTGTAAGTTTATGGCGTTTTCAGTGTTGTGTCAAATTTTGGCCCAGTTACTTTCGTATCTGTCTTTAGACTATGGCACAATTAAGCCAGTTTAAGTTGTTTTAAAGCCATAATAGCTGTCTGTCAAAATGTGTGATTTTTCAGTGTCTCTAATTTCTACATGAAATGATTGTTTATTGATATAAATGTTAAACTCATCAGGTATTTTGTAAACAACTATATTTAGCGATCAGTTACAATCATTTATGGAAATTCTTTCCTATTATAGTTCAGAATACAGCGGGTAAAATAAGTATTGAACACGTCACCATTTTTCTCAGTAAATATATTATTAGAGGTGCTAAGGACATGAAATTTTCACCAGATGTCAGTAACAACACAAGTGATCCATACATACAAAGAAATCAAAGCATAAATGTCCAGAAATGAAGTTATTTGTAATAATGTGGAATGGCACAGGGAAAAAGTATTG
>NW_013952771.1:513847-519010 GCF_001266775.1 Austrofundulus limnaeus
CAACATCTGGTGAAAATTTCATGTCATTAGCACCTCTAGTAATATATTTACTGAGAAAAATGGTGACGTGTTCAATACTTATTTTACGCGCTGTACTTTAGCACGCTTCATTTATGTACAAGTTCCAACAGCTTTTGCTTTAACACTGTTCATCAACTAATTAAAATGACTCTACTTCTGTCGACCCTTACAACTTTAAGTTGTCTATTCTTTTTAGAAGTAAAAGCTTTAGCTTTTTGCTTTTGACCTGGTGTTTCTGACTCTGTTGATCTCCCTCTGACTGTTTATATTCAGGGTTACTTAACTGTGTCAATATCCATCATGCACTAACAAAGCATGACCCTGATGATTTTGCTCACTTATTACAAAACATGCAGTAGACTTTTGGTAGTGAATGGTTTTTGGTATTCATTCATTCATTCATTCATTCATTCATTCATTCATTCATTCATTCATTCATTCATTCATTCATTCATTCATTCATTCATTCATTTATGATAGAGATGCTATAAGTCATAGAGATGATACACAGTAGGAATGTGCGATACAAACGGTATACGGTAGAAACAATATAAATTTGGCCTATGATAGAGATCTGTAGTCTACTGGCAAACCACAGTAAGTCTTTTTGATGACATAACCGTCTGGAGTCAAAACAAAGGAAGTGGGAAGCAACATGACTGAGAGCGCAAATAGCAAAAATAAAACCTAAATTATCTGGCCCCGGTTCGGGTGTGTGAAAATGAATGCAGAACTGTTTACATATTTACATGACGGCGCCTTGTCCGGTTGGCTGCCGAGTGACCACACTGCCTGCAGCGGGAGGAGCACAGCACATGTCACGGTCATGCAGCGAGGYGACTGTCAGTGCAGGTGAAGTCAGTGCGAGCTCCCGTGGGACGCACAAAAGCTTGCTGAGTCTAATGGACCTCGTTTCTCCTGCCGTCATAGCGCAATGCTGTCTCAAGTCATACAGCGGGGAAGCGCTGTGGGAAAGGGTGACAGTCTGACTATCTTTCAAAATAAAAAAAACCTGCAAAACATAAACGGGATGATTGTCACCCCGCCGGAGCACTTACAGAGTAAACATGTGGAGTGCAGAAAAAGCGATCTTCAGAGTGCGTAGAAAGGAATAAATACAAGCAATTTGTTTTGCCACCTTAAAACGAAGCAGGTGATTCCAAACACACAACATCCAATGGATGCAGATATCTATTACATTAAAGTTATTGTGTGAGTGCGTGCGTGCACGCGTACACACACACACACACACACACACACAGATAGATAGATAGAGTGGGGAGATCAAGTATTTGATACACTGTTGATTTTTCAGGTTTTCCCACTTGCAAAGCTTGTAGAAGACTGTAATTTTTATCATGGGTACTCTTCAACTGTGAGTGATGGAATCTAAAACAAAAATCCAGAGAAATACAATGTAGGATTTTTAAATAATTAATTTCCATTTTATTATGTGAAATAAGTATTTGATCATCTATCAACCAGTAAGAATTTTGGCTCTCACAGACATATTGGTTCTTCTTTAAGAAGCCCTCCTGTTCTCCACTCATTACCTGTATTTACTGCACCTGTTTGAACTCGTTACCTGTATAAAAGACACCTGTCCACACACTCAATCAATCAGACTCCAGCATCTCCACACTGCCCAAGACCAGAGAGCTGTGTAAGGACATCAGGAATAAAATTGTAGACCTGCACAAGGCTGGGATGGGCTACAGGACAATAGGCAAGCAGCTTGGTGAGAAGGCAACAACAGTTGGTGCAATTATTAGAAAATGGAAGAAATACAAAATAAAAAGGAAAATCTCCCTCGGTCTGGGGCGCCATGCAAGATCTCACCTCGTGGAGCATCATTGATCTAGGTGAGGAATGAGCCCAGAACTACACGGCAGGACCGGGTCAATGACCTGAATAGAGCTGGGACCACAGTCTCAAAGAAAACAATCAGTAACACTCTACGCCGTCAAGGATTAAAATCCTGCAGTGCACGCAAGGTGCCCTTGCTCAAGCCAATGCATGTCAAAGCCCGTCTGATGTTTGCAAATGACCATCTGAATGATCCGGAGGAGGAATGGGAGAAGGTCATGTGGTCTGATGAGACAAAAATAGAACTTTTTGGTTTAAACTCCACTCGTCATGTCTGGAGGAAGAAGAATGATGAGTACAACCCCAAGAACACCATCCCAACCGTGAAGCATGGCGGTGGAAACATCATTCTTTGGGGATGCTTTTCTGCAAAGGGGACAGGACGACTGCACCATATTGTGGGAAGGATGGATGGGGCCATGTATCGTGAGATTTTGGCCAACAACCTCCTTCCCTCAGTAAGAGCACTGAAGATGGGTCGTGGCTAGATTTTTAAGGGAGACTTTAAAGTTTCACTTAAAAAGGAGATTTTAAGGTCTAATTTTTTAACCTGTACGTATTTATACATTCCACTCAATTAGTATGTGATTTATTTATTTTCTATAATAAGTTTTATATCATGATATATATCATTACCGCCACCCATCAGAATGTATATTGTGATTAGGGCTGCCACAAACGATTATTTTTATAATCGATTAATCACCGATTATTTTTTCCATTAGTCGACTAATCTGATCATACGTTAATTGAATGTAAAACATACAGCTTATCGCGCCAGAATGCAGCTGCTGTTATATAACCATCGTTAGATTTTTGCTATATGCTAACTAAAATAATTGCTGTGGAAGGCAAGTTCTGCCTTACAGATATTGTACAGGTTTCTCTTTCATTTTCTTAAAATGATCCCACACTTTTGAGCTCTGTTGCTGGGTAGCCATGATACGAGAGCCTGTCTGTATAATGTCTTGTGACGTCCACAGCCTACCCCAGTTACCACTACTGTGCATGTGTGTCAAGGACAGAAAGGCAGATGTGGCAGTGGAAGGTGTCAAAGCAGTTTGGAGAGAAAAACAAAGTAAAGAACAACAACAAAAAAAGAAAACGATTAATCGATTATTAAATTAGTCATTGATTGTTTTAATAATCGATTAGTCGTCGATTAATCGATTAATCGTGGCAGCCCTAATTGTGATATGAATTTTTTGCCATATCGCACATCCCTAAAAAACTCTGTTCAAAAACAGAAAAATTGTGCTACTTTCACAGCTAATATGGCTTTTAAGTATAAAATGCATTTATTTTATTTGTGCCACTTTTTTCACACTTGCTTATTGCTTTGAATAAAACAATTTAAAAATAGTATATTAGCTTTGTTTTTCTTTTTTTTAACAAAATGTAAACATAACCCTGTAATTTTCTACCCACTTATAAGTTTTGCAAATCTCCTCTGATAGTCAGGTACATTAACAGTAACTGATTTAATCATTAAAATAAATGAAATGCGGTATGTTTTCCTTTTGTTGATAAAACAATTTGAATAATTGCTATTTGCTATATTAGCTCCTAAACCTGAGAACTTGATAAGAGTACTAGAGTAACTGAACTATGAATCCAAATGTTAATAGCGATTTCAAAAAAAGCTACAAAAGACTGATGGGACGAAGTTCATAGAGTTGGGTGGAGAAAGCCAGAGACAGTTTCCTATAGTTTTTACCCTAGACTCGTCATTGTAGGCCTGTCATGTGGGGATTCATATGAGGTAATGCTCATACCTGATACATGATATAGTGACTCAAACACAAAACTGATGTTTCAAATGCTCCTGCATTCTCTTTTACTGCTCTGGGCATCATGCCAGTTTTAACATCCTCCACTAAATGTCCTGATGCATTCCTCCACTAAAATACACTGAACTCAATTTATTGTTTTAGTTATATTACGAAAGGCACATGTTTGTACTGCCTTATATATTTTTATAGTTATTGCTAAAGCATTTATCACATGATTCTAAGCACTGACTTGTGTTTTTTTAGAGAAAAATATTTATTTCTATTTTTCCTCTAGCTTGAACAAATTAAGCATATCTGGTTTGTTGAGTGCATGTGTAAACTGCTTCTGAAAAATGTACCCAAAAATATATTTTTATACAAAAGTTTTAAATCACCCATGATATCTTTGTTTCTTTGTAGCAAGATTTTCTTGTCGTTTTAAAAGTGGTTTAAATCAATGGTTCTCTGGAGTTTTGAAGTACTTTGGTTTATGTGGATTGTGTTTATTGTGCAGTTTATTTTAATCATCAGGAATGTCGACAAGTTAAAAACTAATGGTAAATGTCAAGGYTGAAACTATTTATCTACATTGGATGATCAGTATTTMCKTTTTTTTTTTTAAAAAACTGGTAAAAGAAATGGGCAAAGACCTGACAACAGGATCGTAGATATTCATCATCTTTCAGGTCATCTACTGAAGACAAGTTTTAGCTCTTTAAGAATAGTATTTAATCTGTCAAATGAATTTACCTCTATTTTTCATAGTTAGCTAAAACAAAGGAAACACTTTGTCTCTTTGACAGGTTTTGGTGATAAAGTACCCAAAGATCCCATTTAATATTAGTTCTTTGCTAAGTTGTCTGGCATGTCTTAAGCAACACTGATTCATTGCTTGAGTTTAGGAGCCTATTTATGCTTAAATGATTCATAGGTTAGTTCATTGGCTTCACAAACAAACAGGGACAAGTACGAGACAGAAAAATCAGCAAAGTAAAAATAAACAACGAATTTCAGAAAACTTGGAGAAGTATCACTCAAAACCACTTTAAATGATTACAAGATGATTTGACTCAATGGAAGTAAAATATAAAAAAGTCGAGGCTTTTCACAGCACTGTAAATAGTGTACAAGAGATGAATAATGGTCTCTTGTGAAACTAGGAATTAAATTCTACAAATGCAAAGACTTTTCTTTGGTGAGTATTCAGTTGATGGCAGTCCAGACCAAACACAGCCTTGGTGTTGTTCTGTGGGAGATAAACTCAGAAAATGTTTTTTTTTTTATGTGGGAACACATTTTTTAAAAGAGGCAGTTTGAGTACAGATTGGTAATCTGTTATGCATCTGAGTTGGAGTGGAACAACAGATGATTGTACCTGTTGTCCCAAGGCTTCGTGCTTGATTTGATTTGATTTATTTATTTAACAGGAAAAGATTATTAAAAATCAAGCCTGACTCAGCATAATTGCTGTTTTACAGCAGGTTCCTGTTCTGCAGCACATAAA
>NW_013952771.1:520010-524669 GCF_001266775.1 Austrofundulus limnaeus
TGAAATATCGCGATATTTCAGTGTATCGATATTTTCTTACACCCCTAATCATATATTAAAATAAATATAAAAAATACTGTGTGTATTAACTTTGAACACGCTAAAATGAGTTTCAATCCATGAAGCAGCTTTGTTGTCCTCCATCTGCACTTTCAGTTACCAACTGAGTCATTTCTACATTCTCCTCTCTGTCAAGGCACTTTGGTTTTATTTAATAGGGCTGACTGTCAGACTCGGTGCATCTCTAATTAATCTTGAATAATATCTGTTTTTTTGGCCAGTACTGATTTCTGGTTTTTGAAAATGCTCTGACCTGCTGATAMAGATTAGATGAAAATGTCTAATGTTGCAAGTAATCAGGGATCCCTTTTAATAAACTACCAGCAAATTGGACCAAATATTGTATGAATAATACCTTGTTTCTGGTGTCTACAGTGTTATATCTACCAGTATTCTATATTATCTGTGTAAAAATACTTTTTAAGGATGAGACTTGACAAGTACATTTGAATGATTCATGTAAGTAACATGAATTTTCCATGATGCACAGAAAATAAGTCACAAAAATATGTTTTTCCTCCTCAGATGATCAGATATTCCTGCCTATGTTGTATCATGCCAGCAGTACTAAAATGTAAACGTGCCGTGCACAAAATGATTGTGCAGTGTTTGTCACATTCATTGTGGTCCAGGTGTATTGTAGTGGCTGCCTTACAGAATCAAATTATCTTGGGTTGTGGAACACTCTGGAGTTAAAACAGCAGATTGTAGAGACTCTAGCAGTGTGGGTCTGTTGCGTGTTGTGTCTTTAAGCATCAGTCAGATAGGATTACTGTCTGCATTTTAATACACAGAGCTGTGCACTGGCCGTGTTTAATGGTTATTAGCCCAGCTTTCAGCCTGTAAACACTGGGTCATGGCTTGATACAGAAATAAACACACCGTACTTCAAATGCTACCCACCAGCTCCTGATTTACTGACACACTTCATTCAATCGCTTGTGCTTTGGCAGTCTATCAGTGATGACTCACACCAATTTTTTTTTCTGCAGGACAGATCCCTTTTGTAACTTTTCCAACAAAGCAGTCAATCTGCTTTTCTGTAGATAAAAATTAGTCATACCAATGATGAAGACTGCAAACATTTGGCCTACATTTCTTTGTGGAGAATGTGAAATAAACCCCTGATGTTGCTGGCAGTCACTGAGGGAGGGTTCGGTTCATTGTATCAGGCCTGCTCAATTATGTTTTAGGACTTTGTGTCCAAACTGAAGGCTGCATTCTGTGTTTTCATTCAGAGTCTGAATAGTGGTAGTTCTGGCCTTGGCAATCCTTCACTCTTTTTCTCTGCTTATATGTGTGCGCTTGTGTTTTCAAGAGCTGTGATAACTCTGCACTCTGTCTCTCTTTGTAGTAGGGCTGGGCGATTATTTGATCGTGATTATTGATCGAGAAAATTTCAGGTCGATTACAGTGATTAGCTGTGAGCCTCTGTACGCGATTTATAATTTGCCAAGGAAACACGGATGGAATCGTGGAATTAACCAAACAAAATGTAATCCAGAATAAAATGCTGAATCTTACAGAYTTCGCTTATTTGGGCAAGTTTCTGGGGTATTCTGGCTGCTACCGCTGTACCTGCCATTACCTGCTAACAGGTGAGCTCTGAGCTCCTCTCCCGACACAGAGAGGTAAAAAGAAATGAGAGCTACGATGCGCGGCGAAACAGATTCACTAAAACAGCAAAGTCCTCCAAAAATATGAAGCTTAGCATATCGTTTAGGACAGGGCAATGGTCCAGAAGTTCTTTATGTATCTGGAGAATAACTTTTCTGTAAGTTTTGTCGGCACACRGTGGGCTGGATGCATAAGAAAATGTGAAGACCGCTTCCTGTCTGAGTTGCATCACAAACAGCGAGCTGAGAGAAACGCTGCAAACTCTGAACACTCAGAAGTGAGGTGGGAATTTATCCAAGATTTTGTTGTGTGTGCAGAAACAGATATTACTTTAGAACAAATTAAGCAGCTTTGTCCATTTTTTGATAAAGCACCATAAACAGGAGGGGGCGCAGGGGTGGGGGGTTYTTTCCAAAACAGAAGTAAATAATGAGCTTAGATCCTATTCAGTTGGCAAGTGTGCACAAATAGTTGCTGTTTGTAAGGTTTATGTTTGTTTAACATATTTAATGTGAAAGTCAATTCTAAAACTTTAATTTACAAAAGGATGACTTTATTAATGTGAGATTCTATGATTTACACATAACGTATGTTTGTTTTTTGTTCTTGGTAAATTTCTTTAAATACCTTGCAAAAGCTATTTGTTATTTTAGTGAAAGTGAAATAACACCCATTATTTTTATTTCTGTAGCTATTTATTTGTCAAATAATTTTTCAGTCATTTTATACTTTGTACTTTACTTTTTAGGTTAATAAAATAATTGTGATAATAATCGAGATTGGACAGTATAAAAAATAATTGTGATAATTTTTCCCCCATATTGCCTAGCCCTACTTTGTAGCACAGGGTTGTTTTTGCAAAGCTGTATGTTTTTTCAAGGATTGCATTATCAGTCTGTAAGTAAGGCTCGTCTAATTCACCCACTGAAGGCAAACTAGAAATAATGCATCTTCTAAGTATATCTTTGTTATAGGTCAAACCACAATAGTATAATTACTGCAGTGCTCCTCGTTTATTTCATTCTCATCTTTACTGCAGGGTATTTTTGCTCTACCTCTTCACATTTGTCTGAAATCATTTTCATGTTATAGCAGGCATTAGAAGGCAGAAAAGCTACTATTTCTTGCTGTGGGAAAGTGTAAACAAATCTGATGCAAGTGTAGGAAATATATTTAGCTACGATTGTTAGCTTACTTTTTGTGAAACACATTTAGGGCTGAAAATAAARTAAGTTTGATCATTAAAAATTGTTTTTATCGGCATAAAGCTATTATTTATGGCTACTTCAACTTAATTTTTTTCTTTTTATAAACTTGTAGCTTCTGTTTAATTACGTAGAAATTATTATAGCTATGATATCATGACTACAATCATTGAGGGTTAATTTATACCAGACAGCATTTATGTCCACACTGGGGCTACATTTGTAGAAACATTCCTTTCTCCTGCTGTTTTGGCCATTGGGTGATGTGGTTTTTGTGCACAAACATGAAAAGGAAAAAAACATGTTTTTTTGAGGTCTACTCTCCTTTCTTTTCTGTGTACTTTCTTCCTTTCATTCATTCCAGCTGTGGTGAACTTAGCAAAAGCGAGGTCTGTCTGTCAACCATCCCTGTCTCATTGCACAGCTGCATAACTGCTCCTTCAGGGAACAACGAGATTAGCCTCGACACAAACCCCTTTGTGCCTTCACAACAACATCAGGCTGCTATTTGCACGCATAATCTCTGTTCTCGTTGGAAYGAGGCTCATGTCAGTAAGAATCTAACGGAGCTGTAGGGGGAAGTTGTGAAAAGTTGCCCCCTTCACTCTCCCTCCACAAACTTTGCCCCCACCTCCACACACGTCTTTGTCTCATCCTCCAGACAAATCCTCCCCAGGGGCCAGATTATTCTGCACGCTCACAGGCACAGGGGAAAAGATGTGAGGGAATGAGATCGGGGAAGAGCCTGGGGGGTGGGCTTGAGCTTCATGATGTGATTATGTAAGTGCCAAACCTCTATGGAGATGAGGAAATATTCTGCTGAATGAGTGGGAGAAATTGTTGGGGGAAGGGGAGTAATCGCACACCTTGTTTGTAACAAATGTGCCCCACTTTTTCATTTTTATTTTTTTTACGTACTATTCAGGGAGTCCTAAATGAATACACAATTCATTTTCCCACYAAAACTGTCTGCTCTTTAAATATCTAATATTTTCTGTATAAACATATCTAGTTGGTGAATGCGCTTTGTTGTTAAACTCTTCAACACTTTAGCAGAAAAAGTTGAGCTCCATGCTATTTACACACAGAGAAAACCACACACTATGTGATTGTGGGACTGGACCTGTAATTGTGGTTGTGTTTTCCCTTTTCTTTTTTTAAAGCCACTTCCATTTTGGCGCTGGCAGCAAAGTCACTGGCTTTCTGGCATCTGCTTCTRGGGTAGACCTGAGAAAAAATATTTCCTTTAGAACAAAGAAAACCATTAACAAGTGGGTTAATGAAATTTTCCACATCAAAGCTTCTAACGCAATAAACATTAGGAAGCTGTCATTTTACTACATGCTGAGTCTGGTTGTTACTGCTCTRCTGAATTTTGATGCTGGCTATTTTTTCTTTAGTATGCTATAAAGTGTAATGAACGTAATAAGTCTAATTTAAGAACTTGTACTGTAAGTGCAGCAGATCATGACTAGATTAAATTACGTTGTGGCAAATCTTTCTTATATAGATTTTTTTAAGGCTACTGTTAAGAACCCACAGCTACAGAAAGCTCTCTGCTACATAAACTAGTCTTTGTGTAAGAAAAAAAAGCACACAATAGATAGGAGATAAATAAAGCTAACATTTGCATGAAGTCAGTTCATTTTGTTAATGATTTTGTTTCCAACACAATTCTGTCATTTATACTGGCTTCAATTTAATTTGATGTTTACCTGTTTCGACTTTAAAAATAATTAAAAATATTTTAAAATAATTAAAAATATTTTAAAATAAT
>NW_013952772.1:0-3472 GCF_001266775.1 Austrofundulus limnaeus
AAAAAAAAAAAAAAAAATCAGCAAAATAGAAGCTAAATGAATAAATTTCTACAAAATGAGTTTTAAAAAAGTACAACCAGGATAAAATGTAAAATACAGTAAAGACTTATGAACATTTTTAAGGGATATAAGGGATTTAAGGATATTAAGCCCAATTTATTTTTATGAGAAAAGGACAGAATGTGAAATATCTGAAAAAGTATAAATTGCTGTAGTACCAGAGGTTGTAGAAAGAATGTCCTGAAGAAATTGAACATTTTGATATATAAATTGTTGAAATAACACAAAAACTGCAGAACAAGTTGGATGCTAAAAAACACAGGGAAGAAAAACGGATCAATAATGTGAAAATTTTAGAACTGTCGACACAATCAAATGTCAAAAAAACGAAGCTTCTGGTGAGAGGATCAGCTGGTTTTCACTTTAAATGAGAACTAACTGTAATCAACAAACAAAGTTTAAATAAAAATCACAAAACTACAGTCACATCACGCGGGTCTCAAAGTCATGGTTTCACCTTCAGGTTGAGTCGTGAACATTTTTCATTTCTCCGTATTTCTCTACAGTCATGTGTTCTGATCATTCCTACGACTCATCCACCTCCCAGTGTTCCCGGCTCATCCGTGACTCAGTGAAGCCTTTTCCACTGCGTCCGATGAGTCAGGAGTTTATTCTTCTTACACCTCTCCACCATCCTTCTCCCTCAGTTCTTCTTTATCTTTATTAAAAGCCACGCAGCCTCAGACTTTCTGATTTCTCTGCACAGTCAGCCCTCACAACATTCCTGCAGTCTGGCAGGTCTTTGATGCTGCCTGATAACAGCCAGTTTGATGTAAGAAAACAAACTTTGATCCTATTCATCCTGACACGGAAATGTAGATTACACTGCACTTCTGATAAACGAGGACACTGCTTCAAACCCTCACAGTGCAGGACCGGACTGCGCGTCCCTTTAAGTCCAAACAAGAAGAAAGAAAACATTAATCCAGTTGTTCTGAACAGGGATCTATTTTTAGACGCATCGCATCACAAACATGAAATATTCTGAATCAATTTTCAAACGGTAAAGAAACTGAAGCTGTGCTGCCTCTAAGAGAGTCAGCAGAGTAATGCTGTGCCGTTCTTTTTGTCCTGGCAGAGCTGCCGTAGCTTCCTGTAGCAGAAATATGCTGCAGTGAAAATACATCTTTTTTCTGTGTATGTGTAGTTGTTGACATGTTATTGTGCACTCCGTTTTAGGAGTAAACATATAAAAATGAGTGTTAATGTAAATTAAGCTCCAGGTATTTAATTTCCAATATAATTACAAAACTTTTATAATTGTTTTGTATTCTCAGTCACTGAACTGTGAGGTGCCTTAAGCTCAAATCCAAGAAATCTTTTTTTCCTGTCAGTAAAAAAATTTATTACTATTGTTTTAGTAGTTATTTAATCAGAAATGTTTATTTCCAATAACTACATTCATCTACTGAAAAATATCTGAGGACTGCTTTAATTGAAAATCAGAGATCTCAAAAAAAACTGAAGAAAAATAACTTTCATCTTCTTCCACACTGCACCATTTAACATGGAATGTCTCGTCTGCTTCTGAAAGCCAAAAATAAAATGGCTCCAGGTTGTTGTGCAGAGAAATGTGAACAAATAAAATTAAAGTGAGAAGGAACCGCACGGCAGGATAACCTCAAAACGTCTGTTTTAATAGTTACTGCTGCACAGGAACGTCTGCTGATATCACAGAAAGATAACATAAACTGCTGCTCTGTGTCTTCTTCTGTTTTCTACCTGTAATTGTAGCTTTAAAAAGGAAAAACTGCAGAGGAAACTCGTTTTACTCACTTGTCAAATGACCGGAATGAACTTTTTTAAAGCATAAACATCAGAGTTCTGCAGGGTTTTTGTGATGGGGACATCAGAACAAGCCTACCGCGTGCAATTAATCATCAGAAAATCTGTCACCAATGAACATTTTCCACTTTGCAATGACTGTAATTATTGCTGCGTGATGATGTGTTTTTGTGTGAGGCGAGCCTGTGGCATGCTGCGTTAAAGATGTGACGTTCACATTGTGGAAAAGGTGGATTTCAGTTCACAGCTTCCTATTTTAACCTGTTAAAATGAAAGGGTTAATCTGACTGATCATTTGTAAGTGTAATTTTAGAACACAGACTGACTGTAAGTGCTGCTGTCCTCTATGACTCATCAAATAAGTATCGGCCAAATACCACAATTTGTCCTGATTCATATTTTTGACAATATTGCCCAACCCTACTCCTCAGCTTACCCTCACTGACACAGCAGCAAGATTTGAATACAACCAACGTAATTTAATTGTTGCCGACTTAATCTATTCATCTGACAACTTTCTATAGTCTAAACCAGGGGTTTGGCCCCCCAAACAGCTTTTGGCAGGAGACCCCCCACACAAACTCACAAACAATGCTAGAAAATATGTAAAATAACATAAACTTTTAGAATGTTTCTCTCTTTTATTCAATAAATATTATATTTGTTTAGCAGACTAATTTTATTAACCAACATGTTTTAAACTGGATTATATTCCCACTGAAAAAACAATTTTTGATGAGCAGAACAGAAGAAATCAAACCAGTCTTAAGCTCTTAATAACATTTCAATAAATACATATGAACATTTATTAGATTAATATTTTATTTTTGCATTTTTCCCCCTTCGAACATCCTTTTAGCATTGTTTAATCATTTACTGATGTGGCACACATTAGGGGGCGGTGAGTTCAGTGTCTTGTCCAGGGACACTTTGACATGTGAGGTGGAATTGAACCTTCAACTCTATTGAAAGGGCCACATGAGAGTCATGGTGGCCCTCAAAGGGCCAGCTGTGACCAATCTTGACATTTCAGATTTAACTTTGACTAAACAGAAAACCTTCCTCGTCTCATTGCTATGACTAAGCACCGCTAACAAACACTAACTAAGCTCTACCTGGTATTTCCTGCGTAGAAACAGCGTTTTAACAAGTCCTCTTATAAACACAGACCAGTACAATGTGTATGACTGACTAAATGTGAAATAAATAATACAGAAATACTATTAAAATTAAGTTTGACTCGTTGAGTTGTGTTAAGTCTTGAACTCTGAACTCTCCCACTTTCCAACAGGGAAATCCCATGTATAAATCAACATGCATTATGGGAGATGTAGTTTATGATCAGTGCTGGCTTTAAAGCAGATTTTTGTTTTAAATATTAATACTATTCAACTATAATGGCTCATGGGGCCACAGGTAGTCAAAGCAAACAGCTCAGGGGTCTGACAAGTAGGGATGGATGGATGGATGGATGGATGGATGGATGGATGGATGGATGGATGGATGGATGGATGGATGGATGGATGGTTGGTAGGTTGGTAGGTAGGTAGGTAGGTAGGTAGGTAGATAGATGATAGATAGATAGATAGATAGATAGATAGATAGATAGATAGATAGATAGATAGAT
>NW_013952772.1:3993-29363 GCF_001266775.1 Austrofundulus limnaeus
GATGTAACTATGCAGCCTTGTTTAATAGAGTAATTGCAGAAGGGACAAATGGTTTTTTATATAACTTTTTCCTGGCCAATGGAACTTTATAACGCCTGCCAGAAGGCAGAATTATTATATTTCACCTTTTAAACTTGTTTATTTTGTAGCATTGAATCATAAATTTAAAGTTTTCTATTGATATAGAAATATTTGTAAAATAAATTTTAAAATTGGGGGTGGGCTGGGGGCTGCATTTGGCGGGCTGGACACCATGACACATGGGCTCTAACCACTGATCCACCACTGCTCCACAGACATGAAACCTTACAAATCTAAATATTAGTTTTACCCCGTTAAACTTGGATTTGGTGACAAAAAAACACTTTCATCCAGGAAACGAACACATTTCGAAGATTCCTGACAGTGTGTGGATTACTGGCTAACATTTACAGCCCTGCTGCCAACACAACACGGACCAGTCAGTGATTTGTATCTGGGATGGCTGAGCTTTTGTCTGGCAGCAGGGCTTACGTAACAGGAGCAGCTGACAACACGTGGGTGCCGAAGGCTTGGAGAAGGGCCTGGATCACGGAGGGAGTCGGGGAGGTCACCGCGGCCTAACGCTTCAGCCTTTGGTGGGTTTGGTTCACTGCGTGGCCTGAAGATGAAAGATTGCTTTGCTATCCTGAAGGTACAGCATGGACACAAAGTATTTCATGCTAAATCACCCCACTGCTGAATGATAAAGTGGAGAGTTTGAGGTGGAAAAGCATCAAGAAATAATTTTTGCAAAATAAATCGTGACTTCTAAAATTTCCGTTTGGCTGGCTTTGAGGGACGGAACTTTATTTTTATTTTTATTTAGAAACAAAAAAGGAAGTCAAACCCCTGACATCTGACACATTTACTGCCTGTTCCAGTTCTCTATGGAAAACTGTCCGGTTTGTTTTAGACTGATATGTTTGCACCTTTTGAGTCATACTTTTTCAGTAAAATGTGCATTAATTTTGGGCTATGCAAATAAATTCTAAAATTGTCCATGCATACAAATTGTAATGGTTTACGATTTAGGTTAGACTTTACATGATTAGTCTATCTCCATCTCTTCTTCCGCTTATCCGTTGGGTCGTGGAGGCAACAGGTCCAGGAGACAAACCCAGAATCCCTCTCCCCAGTGACACTTTCCAGCTCGTCCTGGGGGACCCCGAGGCATTCCTAGGCCAAAGAGGATACATAATCCCTCCAGAGTGTCCTGGGTCTTCCCTGAAGCCTCCTACCAGTCAGATGTTCCCAGAACACCTCTAAAAAGGAGGTGTCCAGGAGGCATCCCATTCAGATGCCCGAACCACCTCAACTGACTCCTTTCGATGTGGAGGAGCAGTGGCTCCGAGCTAACCCCAGGATGACGGACCACCTCACCCCATCTCTAATACCGGGTGCACATCAGATGTGTTTTGAGCAGCAGGAGCAGCCAGTTTTCATGCAAAGTCTATGGTGGATGAGCGTCTAGGGGCAGCGCAGTGCATTCAGCGCGACGCGAAGTGAAGTGGTAGGTGCAGTTTTAGTGTTTTCCATGCATGCAGCGCATCCAAAGCAGCCGACGCTCGAGTTCAAAAACTTTAAACTTTTGCTGCTCGATGCGCTGCGTCAACCAATCAGAGAGACTTGTTTTTCCACGTGACGGTTCCCTGAATGTTGCCCACTAACCTCAAACAGACAGACAGGAGCTCTTTAGCTAAAATCGACCCTCTGCAGTTGGTGTTCTGGCTGGAGATATCAGCACCAATGCGGGCCAGAGGTTCGTTAAACTGACCGCGGTAACTGGGTTCAGGACAAAAAAAAGTCGTTTGTCAGCTCGCAACTCCTGGAGTGGTGAAACCCACGGAACAGACGTCTTTAAATTATTGGGTGAATTAATTATCTGGTGAGTGCAATGTTCACTTGCTCTCAGTAAACAAAGCAAAGCCATATTTCATCCGCCATTAAAGACAGACCGGAAAAAAACAAGACGCTCCTCCCTCTTCAGACATGCGTCTAGTCTTGTTCCAGTCTGAACGTAGTGCGTACAACTTGAGGCGCTGGGCGCTTTTTTGCTGCTCAAAACGTGTTCGGTGTGAACCTGGCTGAGCCTGGCCACCCTACTAAGGAAGCCAATTTAGGCCGCTTGTTTCTAGGATCTCGTTCTTTTGGACATGATCCATGACGCACGATTACCTCAAGTTAAATTATCATATATAATCCTCTCTTCATCTATTCATTAAACCATGTTGTATCATTTACAAATCTCAGTTTAAGACCTTACATAAACATGTAACCTCTAAATAAAAAAATTTTGGTTACCATCTTAAGGATGAAACTAACTTTTTTTACTGGGAAATTTCATCCAATCTCACAACACAAAGCATAACTACTTTAGTTTAGTAACAGCCAAGATGTAAAAATAACCAAAAACATTACAGTAAAATCCCAGCAGATGAAAGATCCCAGTGTGTGTTTTACTCCCTTCACAGCACAACACTAACATTATGTCTGCTGGAACACGGCCAATGCTCATTAAACAGCTGCTGTTTTTCCTGTAGCACCAGATGTAAATTAAAAAGGACATTATTTTTAATGTCATAATTAATAAAAACAAGACAAATAGAAACAAAACCCTGCTTCATGCCAAAACATGATTTTTCTACAAAATGTTTTGTTAAACATTCATTGTATGAGTTACTTATGACCTGAACTACTATAGTTTTCTATAATTATTTCAAAAAATTTGTAACAAACTGGGTTTCATTTTAAACATGTTTTAGCTAAAAGAGTCATATTAGTGGCAAAAACCAATAAATAAAATTTTACACAGCTTTTAGGTATTATTGTTTTAAATTCCGCAGATAATTCAAGTTAAACTGTTGTAAATCATTAAGCTGGGGCAGCAGGCTCTGCTCCATCCTGGGTTTGGTGTGTCAGAGTTTCTTCACTCTGAGAACACAACGTTGTGTTGTTCACAGAACCTGCTCCTCCACATATCTACACATCCTCACCATAGAGTTAGAAAAACAAAAACAAGGAAATTAACTGCAATTTGTCAGCAAAACAAGATTCACTGCTTCATGTTTCTCTCCTGACTTTCATGTCACTTTCCTTACAAAGAAAAGTAAAAGGAGCTGAGATCAAACACTGATTTAGTAACAGTAACTTGACCTCTTTACATTTTGTGGTGACGTGTAACCAAATGAGGACAAATTAGTTGTTTTTCTTGCCTTTAATGGTAGGAACACGACAGATGACCACATCCATAAATGTGTTCATTCTATTTTAGTTCAATCATATAAACCCTTCCTGTGATCTCAGCTAAAGCAACACACCCTCTCCACCCTCCGCATTGCAAAACCATATGAGTAATGAGATTAACGACATAAGAAAACATGTAAGGCAATGTGACAAGTGGGAGTTGGAACAAGAGTGATAAGAATGACCCATGCTTGGTGCTGAGAGAGAAAAAAAGAATTAAACATTTCATGCTTTAGATGAAGCATTCAGTACCACCAACCAGAGGAAGATTAATAAACTGGACCGTGAAGATTCATCTTTACTACTGTCAATAACACAGAAGTCATTAAGAAATGAAAGAGCATAAATGACAAAACAGGACTGATGTCATTTTAAAACACTTCCATAACAAAAATACAAAAATAATTATTTAAAAATATTCAATCATCAGGGAGGTGTGGACAAGAAGATTGATCCAACTGATAACTTCTGTTACTGCAGATTGTCCTCACAGAGCTGTAAACAACTCAAACTTGAGTCTGATGGAAGTATTTAAATTATATGAATTAACCACAAACAAAAATTTAAAAACTGGATTAAGGCCTACAGTGTGATTGTAGCCTTCGTCCTGATGAATGTTTATGGAAGTGAATATGGATGTTACATGTTAGCACGCAGGTGATCTGAAGTTATCTGTTCGATCAATCAGCTTACCCCTATGGTCCTGACCTAGATCTTTCCAACAAGTAGGGCTGCCACGATTAGTTGACTAGTCACGATTATCTCGTTATTAAAATCGTCAACAACTAATTTAATTGTCCATGCTTCTTTTTTTTTCTAACTTTGTTTTTGTTTTTACATTCGACTAATCACCGATTAGTCAACTGTAAAAATAACTGTTTGTGGCCGCCCTAATTACCACAGCGCATGTGTATCAAGGACAGAAAGGCAGACGTGGCATTGGAAGGTGTCAAAGCAGTTTGGAGAGAAAAACAAAGTTAGAAAAAAAAAACAATGCATTAACTATTAAATTAGTCAATGATTTTAATAGTCGACTAATCGTGGCAGGCCTACCCAAAAGAGTGATTTAATTCAGTCATGTGACCCCAGGGCGTGCCAGGGTCTCCATGGGGTTAATCGCTGTATTAATTGGTTCTGGCTATTTATAAACATCATTCGTCAGGGGCGTTATGTTTACATGCGAAGTCTCTGGTGGACGTGCGTCAAGGGGCATCAGGAAGAGCTGCGGCGCATCTAGCACGTCACCTTTTGAGTGTTTGACGTGCGTCCAAAGCGTCTGACGCTAGAGTTGGAAAATTGTAACTTTTGCAGCTCAACACGAAGGGTCAACCAATTATAGACTCCGCTATGTGACATAGCGGTGCATTTTCCGAATGATGTCCACTAACCTGAGACAGATGGGCAGGACCTCTTTAGCTGAAAACAAGTGCCTGTAGTTGGTGTTGCCAATGCAGGCCAGTGCCTCGTCAACACGCAGCTCCTGGAGTGGTGAAACTCTAATATCTCCTCTGATTTATCTGGTGAATTAATTATGAATTAATTACCTTGTGAGCGTAACGTGCTCTTGCTCTCAGTAAAAAACACAAAGCCACTTCTCTAATTTCATTCTCCATATACAGAGATCCGCAGAGGAAAACAACCAAAAGTCTCTTCACGCTTCTAGAGTAATGTTGACTCGTGTCTGAACTCAACTTGAAGCATTGGATGCGATTGCGATGCTCAAAACACATTCGGCCTGAACGCAGCATAATCCCGATTCACACGAAAATCTGTGTCCCTAAAAACACAAACATTAACTGGTTTTGAAACGCTTCCTGGTTGGTACGTCATGAAAGACAGTTGAGTTTGCTGTAAATAATCAACCAATGCAGAACATCTGAAGGAAGCTGGGAGGATGGATAAAGGTGTGGTGAAATGGCTGTCCATCAGCTGTCTGTGGTGTAATCTGTAATCTCATTAACTGAATGCGTCCAGCCAGCCTACACTGACTCATTACATAACAGAGAGCTGCAGCTGGAGGAGAGAGTGATCAATGGCTGGCAGAGAGATGGAGAAACACCCAAGTCTGGTTTGGAGTCAAGAAGAAGTTGTACCTTGCTGACATGGCTGCGGGTCAAAAACTGCGTACAGCGCATATGCTCATAAATACTTCCAAAAGGATGGATTGCTGTAGATCCTTAAACACACAAAGATAACAGCTTCCGCTGATAACACAGCGCCTATCTGTGGACCCCCTCCAGCTGCAGATAAAAACATTCAGAACCAAAAAACGAGGACGCAGAGAGACTAAATAAGTTCAGTGAAATTAATGCATTTCCAGAGCTAAGCAATGCTGCTTTTACTCATTATGGTTCTGCTTTATCCAATGATAAATTCACTTAAATGAACTTCAGAGGGGAAAAATGCAGACCAACTAATATTTTACTTATTTTCCTGCACCTTGAGTTGAAAGAAAAAGTGTATATTCTACAGAAACAGAGAGGAAGCGTGTAGGCACATCCCTTTCCCAAACGTTGCATAATGCAGAAGCATAGCATAACCATTGCTCTGCAGATATCCACCCAGGCTGGTGTGAAGAGGATGCAGAGGTCTGCTTCACTTACATTTTTTATATAAATATATATACAGCATTTTGAACTAACAAATTCATTGGAATAAATATAAAAACACTCAAGTTAAAACTCTAAATTGCTGCCACATCAAATCTCCAGAGTGGGTAGAAGGGACTCGTGTTTTTAGCTCTAATTGGTTTACCTCTCAAAATCAATAAAGTAAATTGAACTGTGACCATTTCCCTGGAAAAGGAAATACACTAGTAAACTGGTCATTGGAAAGAAATCAATAAAACCCACTGAACTGCAGCTAAACTGCACATCCACAAACCTATTAGTGACATTTAGATGACAAACACAAACGGACCGTTTTCCATTAAAATGCTTTTGTCTTGAGTGGAGCTAAGCTACCAGGTCTTTAATTTCTTCCCTCAGCTCATGCGGCAAGAAGTGTCGCAAAAGTGAGTCGGTGAAATCTGAACAAAGTACATGAGATCAGCAGAAATGACGATGTTCAACCCTGATGAGGGTGAAGCCAGCAGCTGTGGGCGTCTGTGTATGGTGCGTAAAACAACCAGACCCTGCACACACAGCTGAGGTCAGAGATTCCACACCATGCCTCCCACCTCTGAGGCCATGCCCCTGGAGCTGGTCCAGTCCAAACGCTGCTCCGTCACTGAACAAAAATACACAACGTCTAATTCTCCTCCTGCAACCAGGTTGATGGCTCCAAA
The DNA here is from genome assembly GCF_001266775.1 of Austrofundulus limnaeus. Lineage (NCBI taxonomy): Eukaryota > Metazoa > Chordata > Actinopteri > Cyprinodontiformes > Rivulidae > Austrofundulus > Austrofundulus limnaeus. The sequence goes on from NW_013952772.1 coordinate 10,544, forward strand.
AATGCCAAACCTGATCAGCGTGAGCTTCGTTTCTCCCTCTTTGTTTCTTCATGGGAGGCAAAAGACAAAGTGAGGTGAAAAAAAACAGGGTTCTCCAACTTCAGTGATTTTTTTTTCTAAGTAAACCTGTGGAATTACCTTATGATTTAATTTAGAACCACTCTGGGAGCATTTAAGCTTTTTTCTTAAAACCTCACACATCCCTGCTGAAGACAAAACACAATTTAAAAAATAAAGAATTGTTATTTTCAAGTGTGGTGATAGGCAATACTTTAATCACGTAAGTTAAAACGTGGTCAACTAAAAGATGAGGTTAATAATTTGCATTTGCTTGCTTGTTTTCTTCGAGTCTCCCTCTTTTTTACGCCTTAGCGTAGGGAGGAGGGAACTCTGGCATCAGGTGTTTTCCAGGTGCATGGTCTCTAACCTCTGTAGCACGAGACCCCCATAAACAGGCATTTACAGGGGTTAGACAATGAAACTGAAACACCTGCCCTTTTGTGTGGGAGGTTTTAGGGGTGCAGGATAGTTATTGGCCCGATAGTTATCGGCCCGATAGTTATCGGCCTGATATCAGGGAATTATGACGTCATACTTATCGGTCCGATATCATAACAAACAGAACCGATAATATATGTACATGTTTGCCAGCGCGGTGACGAGAATGAGTGTTTATTTTTATCCGTTTTGGTCAAACCGCTTCCCGTCCGACACGACCTGAGCAACGTTCAAGCTGCGTCGGAATAAACAACTTTCTCACTAGAAAAATAATTAGAATACTCCGTGCTGAAAAACAACCAGTCATTTTAAGAATTATTAATATTATTTTACCAATTAACCCTGCACGTTGCACACAAACTTTATAATTATAAACAAACATGTAAAGTCCGTTACCTTCTGAATGCAGCGCAGAGTCCGTCTGCTAAAAATGCTAACAACAAGCTAGCGTTCAGGAACTCGTCAGGACTTTTCATTGCTGAGGCTTTTGACAAATCCAATAAAATTGCCAGAGAGGATACACATCTCAAGCACTTTAATGATGGAAATGATGAGAACCAGCCGTTCACCCTCGCTAAAGACCGAAGCTTTTATCACCGGTTAGCCATGGTTTACCATACTGAACAGCCGTTACCTCTGTGTGTCTTTCTGTAAGTACGATGCAGTCGTAATGCATTCGCACTTTGATTGACAGGTTATCATTTCTGTTATCTCAGAATCACTGTTTCAGGTAGAAAAATGTTTGAAAAATTTAATAATAAACAAAAACAAATGTACTTTGAATCTAACTTGTGTTAGTGCATTATCTGTTTTGAACTTGTGGAATGAATTTTTCTCTTTTGTTGAAATTTGAGATCATTGTGTTAAAAGGTCTTTTTTATAATTAATGTGCCTTATTTAAAAAAATGGCCATTTGAGAAATTGATTTGTTTGAAATACCGGGTACTTTAAGAAATGTTTGTTTGCTAAGAATTTATTTCAAATGGTATAATTTACAGTGTCATTTGGTTTTGGTTTTGTTCATTTATGTTGTGATTTTACCCATTTTGGTCTTATCTCCTGGCATGTTATCGGTTATTATCAGTTATCGGCAATTAGAAGAAAGTTATCGGTTATCGGTTCTTAAAATGAGTTATCGCGCATCTTAAGGAGGTTTCATGGCTAAATTGGACCAATGGTGGCCAATCTTCTTTAATTGCACATTGCACCAGTAAGCGCAGAGTGTGAAGGTTCAATTGGTAGGGTCAAAATATTACAATGCACACAACATTATGGGCGACAAACCAGAGTTCAAAAGAGGACAAAGTGTTGGTGCACGTCTTGCTGATGCATCTGTGACCAAGACAGCAAGTCTTTGTGATGTATCAAGAGCCACAGTATACAGGGTAATGTCAGCATACCACCAAGAAGGACCAACCACATCCAACAGGATTAACTGTGGACACAAGAGGAAGCTGTCTGAAAGGGATGTTATGGTCTAAAACCAACTGTTTCATTTTCATTGTCTAACCCAGCGGTTCTCAAACTGGGGTCCCTGGACACCCATGGGTCTACGAGAGGTATCTTGGGGGTCCTAAAAAATATTTACTAAAATGTTAATTTGGTTTTTATTTTAAAAAATGCATGGAGAAAAATAATAAAACAAACATAATATACTTAATAAAAATATATATTCCTGTGGCATTTAGGGGTTGAAATGACAATAAATTATCTTGTAAAACAGCATGGGGTTTATGAAGGGGTCCCTGGAACTTTTTTCGCCCTTGTAAGGGTCCCCAGACCCACTTACTCCTGTATCTAGAGGAGCGTCTTCAGTTTTCTGATGCCTTCTTTCAGCAGGCAACGCCTCAGGACATGGTGCCAAGAATTATTGTTTTAAACTATGCAAATTTCGCAATGTTTGTAAGCACTGTGTGGGTGACCACAATTATTTTATGAAGCCAGAGGAAGACACAAATATTAACTTGTGTCGGCTTGGACAGAGGAGGAGTAACTGTTTGTTTTCACAAGCTCCGGTCCAGTTCAGCCCATAACTTTTTTTACGTACGGAAATTTTGCAAACTTCTGTAAGCTTCGTAAGCAGGGACATGAGTGGTATCATTAATTTAAAATGATCTCAAAACGATATCATTTATCACAATAATTTCTGAGACAATTAAGGGTCCAGCAGAATTTGCTATCGTGACAGGCTTAATGTTGTGTCTGTAGTTGGTAAACTGACCTGGAAATGATTTTGTGACGTTACAGGCTCGATAAGCTGCTACACTTTGTTACTTTTTGGAAATGCACAGTTCAGATTCTTTACATTTGTACCAAAAGCATGAAAAAACTAAAAACCCTGGGATATTTCTACTGAAGAAAATCAGAGATTTTATCAAGAAAATGAAGCCCTTAAAAGTATTAAACATATCTGAGTGTCATCACACAGCAGTTGTTTGTATCTATGAATAAAAAATTACTAGCTTGAAAAAAATAATTAAAAAGTCTCTGATTAACCAAAAGCAGCTTATGTGATCTGTCATGTGATGAACACGCAGCTCTGGAATACCTGGGGATGTGAATGCTTCATTGTGACTGTTTTTTAGCCTAACTTGCTGATATTCACTGGAGCAAACTAATAACAGCTAAATCCAGCCCGATGAAGCGGACAGTGTTAGCTTCTGAGCACAAGTGTTTGTCAGTGCCTGAGAGCTGATGTCATGGTGGAGCAGAGCATGCAGCAGAGACGGCTGAGTCTTCTGTTCCCTAAAGCACCGCCTGCCTCAGCGTCGAACCGCAAACTCGCACTTTAAAGGAAAAAAAGGAGGTTTTTGGACAAAGCTTCATCCCTCGTCTTCACACAAACACTTTTATCATGGAAAAATAAATCTAATTAATCACATTGTACTCTTAAAAGGGGATATGTGGTTTGAAAGCAGCTGCTGGATTCAGTCGCTATGATTCAGCTTAAGCTTTGTTGTTTTTCATAAATTGAAAAAGCCTGCATCTGCATGATTCACTGGTTAATCAGGAAAAAAGCTGAATGATTAATTAAGTAATCCAGTCTCTAAGACAGAACTTTTGTTCTACGCAGTGTTTGCATCATGCTTGTAATTTCCTGGCCCACCAGGCTCTGCTGGCTGTAAGCGTCCAGTGAACAGCTGGTGCCCGGGGCACATCACTGTCGTCCAGCTCAGTAATCACCACTCCACGAGTGTTAATTAACAGCCACATGAAGCAGACTGCCGTGGAGAGGCCTTCAAGGGATCACAAGTGGCATTCCCACGTTCAACACAAAACCCCTCGTCACACTGGACACATTGTCAGTCGGTACATTTACATGATGCTTAAAGGAACCGGGCAGATTCTTGGTCTTGTCTGACCCAAACAGAAACCCTTTTCTGAAGCTGGGACTCGGATTATTTAACCATGTATGAATTCAGCTGGACCTGCACTGGTCTGAGCCCCCTGAGCCCGTTCCACTGATCCTCACCACGGGCTTTTACAAGAAGCTAACAGAAGAGTCTGGTATGAAGGGGAGGAAATACAACCACACAACAAAATCCTGTGTACAGCACTACGAAACGTACAAATCTGCATGAATACAAGTTCACATTAGGGCTGTGTGGTATATGAGGTAGACGGTAGAAATGGTATGAAGTTGGCCTAGGGTAGAAATTTACCCTCTACTGTCCTATTGTCATTACGTCATTGCACCTGTGTCAACTAGGACTGCCACAAACAATTATTTTTATAATCGATTAATCATTTATTATTTTTTCGATTAGTCGACTAACCGAATCATACGTTAATTGAATATAAAACATACAGCTCATCGCGCCAGAATGCAGCTGCTATTATATAACCATGGTTAGATTTTAGCTATATGCTAACTAAAAATAATTGCTGTGGAAGGTAAGTTCTGCTCTGCAGATATTGCACAGGTTTCTCTTTCATTTTCTTAAAAATGATCCCACACTTTGAGCTCTGTTGTCAGGTAGCCATGATACCGGAGCCTGTCTGTATAATGTCTTGTGACGTCCACYGCCTACCCCAGTTACCACTACTGTGCATGTGTGTCAAGGACAGAAAGGCAGATGTGGCAGTGGAAGGTGTCAAAGCAGTTTGGAGAGAAAAACAAAGTAAAGAATAGGGGTGTAAGAAAATATCGATACACTGAAATATCGCAATATTTCATTTCCTGATACTGTATTGATATTCTAAAGCCCTGTATAGATTTTTTTATTAAGGTTTAAAATGTCAACTTTCCTGCCAGCCGTTCATTTTTATGTTGTAGTTCAGCCTCTGACCACTAGTTGGCAGCAGTGAGCCAGACATTTGGCTCCTCTACCTCTTGAGGTAGAGGCTATTGTTAAGTGTTGGGTGACCATATTGTATATTAATATTAAAAACTAAAAGCTGCAAAATATATATGTTCAAACTATTTATTGTCAAATTTAGTCTAATAATTGAAAACATGGATGAAATAAGAAATATGAAACAAATAAAATAAAATACATACAAAGCAGAACACAGCTAAATGTATCAAAAGTACATCTATGTAATATTAGAATTTTCTGAGACGATGAATTTTGGTTTTTCATTTTTTTCCCCAGTAAGAGGTTTTTATTTAATAGAATTTTTGGACAAAAAAAATCGCAATATATCGCCTTGCTTATAGTATCGCAATATATCGGGATGTATCGTATCGTGACCCCTCTGTCATGATATGTATCGTATCGCCAAATTCTTGCCAATACACAGCCCTAGTAAAGAACAAAATAGAAAATGATTAATCGATAATTAAATTAGTCATCAATTATTTTAATAATCGATTAGTCGTCGATTAATCGTGGCAGCCCTAGTGTCAACAGGGCTGCGAGTGCAGAGACAACTGAGAGGAGTTCAAAATATAATGAAGAAATTCTAGCGTTTTAAAACATGCATAGAGAGAATAAAACGTTAAAATTTCCTCCTCTCGCTGTAGAAAAGTTACGTGGTGTCGCGGGATCTTTTCCTCTCCTCTCACTGCACGTCGCGCAGAGCGAAGCTTTAACAACCGCAGTTTTTCACACCCAAATGTCAGAGAAAAAACTTTTTTTATGTATCGTTACCCACAGAGATGATTATAAAAAAGACGTGGACATTCGTTCAGTCATAAATCCATCTTGCTAATGTAAAGTCGGCTTCTGCTCTGATGACGAAGATGAGCGCGCAGCGATGAAGGTGAGAGCACAGCAGTTGATAAGTTCAGCAGGTGGAAGCTCATTGTTTGGCAGGCAGATATTAAAGCAAAAATGCTGAGTTTGATTAAGATTACAGTTCTCTGCAAAAAAAATAAAGCTCTAAAAATCACATTATCTTTACTTTTTATGATAGTTTTCTACCGCGATATATACCGCTACCGTGAAGGGATTCAGTTTATACTGTGATATGAATTTGAGGTCATATCGCCCAGCCCTAATTCACATCAGATCATTTTTACTGAAGTTACAAATAAACTAAGAAAGCCAGAACAAGGAGGAATATCTTTGCTTACTGTTGCAGAGTCTTACATTCTTTCATCAATAAATCAATCCTCCTCTCCTGCTCCTATATTAGAAAAAGGAGTCTCATTAATGTGTTAAACTTTAGCTTGATTTACTTCTTATATCTTATCTTATCTTATATTAATTAAAAAAATTCAGAATATATAATAAGGATAATTTGGGAGCTGGATCATCAATGTACTGCTGTTAGAAAATTAAAACATTCAGCCTGTAAGTCACGCTGCAGAACATTTAGTATTGTTCTGTACCTAACGTCCAGCAGCACAGACATAAAAGGATAAGTGAAGGAGCAGTAGGAGTCGGTTTGAGTTTTCCGGAGAGCTGCCAAGCTAAACTCCAGACTCTGTGAGAAGTCCTCGTTCTGCCCCATCGGCCTCCAAATTGATTTCCAGTTAAAGAAAGAGAAGCTTCCAAAATCCACCTGAACAATGCTGACCTAATTATCAGCATGTGGTTTGGAAAATACACAAAAAAAAACAAAAAAACAAACGTGTAGTCCAATTAAAAAATGATGGTTTACAGAATTCTGAGTTCCATGATGACATGTGTCAAATAACATAAACAACCTGACATACAACAGAGCAGGTTCACTTTGCCAGTTGTTTTCCTAAAAAATATCATGCAGAACCTTGCCTCAGTCACATTTACATTTTTTTATTAGAAAAAAGTGATTCAAGTCTGCCACACAGACATTACTGCATCAAATAATAGCCAATAATGACTCACAGCTTTTCTTTGATAAAACTCTCACTGAAAGCATTTAATGTCACAGGGTTGGAGATGATGCCAAAATATTCCTTCTGCTGACTATATAAATATTGTTCTTCTTATTATGCACGTCACATTTAAAAAGCAAGCAATGACTGCAGCTTTAATCTGCACAGCAAGCCTGGAGGAATACAAGACATTTATCCACACAAGCATGGGTTTGTGTGTGGCTGGATGTGTTTTACCACAACAACATAAAAAAGTGGCAAACAAGGAGAATAATCTGCTTTAAAACTGCTTTATCACAAGAAAAAAATAAAATAAAATCTATGAATGCATGTTACAGAATGAGTAACATTATTATTTTAAGGAACACTCAGCAACTCGCTACATTTGAGCACCAGCCTCTGCAGGCGAGCAGCACTGATGCTCGTGTGAATCCCTGTGCTCCGGGCCGGGCCGGGCCGGGCACACGGACAGGCGACCTGACGTCACTCCATGTGATGTCATCAGGGGTAACAGGCTCATCATTAGGTCATGTGTGGGATTACGCCTGCTGCCCTGCTTTCAGCGGGACGGGGCTGAAGATGACAACGTTGCCTCGTCCGTCTGCACAGGAAGCTGCATTTTTTCCCCTCATCAGGGTGAAGCGGTTCAGCTATTCAACTGGCGGCCTGCGAGCCACATCTGGCCCACGAGTGACCAAAGTTCGGCCCGCCAACTGGTTCATTCATCTCTTCAGCCCAAACCCCCGGTTTTCTACTTTAATTACTCTGAGGTCCTTCAGTTAAACATAAACATGTCTGGTATCTACATAAACATCAGAATCTTGGCTACAAGCTGGTAAAAAAACATTTCTATAAACACTCGAGACAGTTAAAATTACAAGCAGTTGAATGCAAAATTATGGAAGTAAAAATAAAATTTGTTTAAAAATTTTGCAAGTCAGAGATGTCAAATAATATTTGTGTCAAACAGGAGGCAGAATGTGTTCTTTTGGATACTGTTTAATTATCACTACTTTTATAGTGTTCTGTATGTTGTATTTATGATTAAATACAGCAAAATAAACTATGTCAAAGGTAACAGAACTTTGTAATACTTGGTTTATTTACATAATGCCTTTAATTGCTGGATGTTGGGCCCCTGAGCTGTTGGCCCACAGTAACTGTGGCCCTCAGAGCAGTTTAGTTGAATAGCCCTGACCTAAACTATACTTTGACATAAATGTTACTCACCACAGGACGTCAGCTGTGTTAAATTAGAGGTTTAATTCATCTTTCGACACATTCTAACACTTCACTGAGATTTTCCTAGTTTTTACAGTTGCTGTAGCTTCATGGTTTATGAAAATTTATCTTTCATGTAGTGTTGCAAACACTGCCCATTCTGGATTAGTACAGTTAGAAACAGTTAATGCTTAGCAGTGTCCCAAACATGCCATATCCCTTCCAGTTAGGCCTGTCGCGATAGTCAATAAATCAATTAATCGCACGATAACTTTTTTTGAGGTCGGTAAAAAAAAGACGGCGATAAGTTTCATTTTCCTGCTTGTTTGTTTACTTCGTCTCTCTCCTCTCTGCTCCGCTGCTCAGGAGCTCCGCTGACCCCTCCCCTCCTGTTTTCTTAGTGTGGGAGGAGTCAACTGTCGCTTTAGCGTGAGAGCTAGTTTCTAAAGAGACGCTTCAAAGCAGAACGCGGCTGCTGAAGTGTCGGAGCACTAGAACCTGGATTTCGCTGCGGAGGGAGAGAGGGAGAGAGAGACGGAGTGAGACAGAGAGAGAGAGAGAAAGAGTGAGAGAGAGACGGAGTGAGACAGAGAGAGACAGAGAGAGAGAGGAGGAGAAGGGGTGGGGGCTGAAACTCCCCCAGACCCGCGACAGACTCGTCAAGACTTTACCTGTAGCTCCCAAAAATAACAGGAAACAAACGCACCGTGTTTTAACAAAACACCCAAAAAGCCTGTAGCTGTCCCAACAACTCCTGAGGAAAACTGAACTGTCTGATTTCCTCCCCGCAGCGCTCTGACTGTCCCCTCCTCTCACACACACACAGACACGTTTGTTCTTCTATCCTCATGGGGACTTTGCATTGACTTTCATTCATTTACCAGTATTTTCTATTACCATTTGAGCCTAAACCTAGCCTACACTTTACATGGGATGTGAACTGAGCTTATGTCCCCATAAGAAACAGTGGGTCCTCACCAGGCTGTGTAGTTTGCTTTATCTCTAAAGACATGCTGCTTTTTAATATTGTTTATTTACTGTCTTAGTTGTGTGTGGTGTTTAAWTTACATTTTGTTGTTCTTTGTTTTATTTTTTTTATTCAAGTGCATTTTTGTTAGAGACTGAGAGTCCACTTCGTTAAACATTCTTTTAAAAATGAAAGTTTATTGATTTATTACACTTACACATTACGCTTTTATAATTATTAGTTGTAAAACGGTCACCAGGCAATATTATCGTTTATCGCAATAAATTTTGAGACAATTAATCGCCCAGCAAAATTTGTTATCGTGACAGGCCTACTTCCAGTCCACACATTCCCACTGTTTCCACTCAGTCTTCATCCCTGCTGACGGCTCCAACAACCCTCTACAGTAATTAATATACATGTGTTTTAATAAAATGGCCAATAAAGTATAGAGTGACTGTTGCAGCGTGTTTGTTTACACTGAGGAACAAACGTTTCGACTCCACTTATAACCTGACTGAACAAGAACAAGGCCGACCTCAGAGTCCGACATAAATTTAATTGTAATCTGTTTTATTGCTCAGCCCCTATAGCAAATTCAATCAATATTAATTTTACATTCTGTGCTGCGTAAAGGAAGGGAAATGTAGACTGCAGAGAGAAACTGATACAGTAAGATCTCATTACCACAGCTTGTGTTGGAGGAGTGGCAGCTCTTTTGCTTTACTGGATTATCAGTGTTCAATATTTACCAGAAGGTTATAACGTCAGGTTTTTTTTTTTTTTCCTGATTTCTATTTTTAAAGTTTAGACACGGGTCAATTAACCTTTCAAGATATGCCATGGTGTTAAATGGTCACCGTGTCAAAATGACTACTTTTTTGTTTTGTTGTGTTTTATCCCCCTCTTCCCTCCCACGGAGCATCAGGCTCCTACTTGTTGCTCTGAGCCACATTCAGTGGAAAGGATCTGAGAGAGTTCAGGTGGTTTACCTATAGGCATGTTAAAAAAGGCATTGTGGGTTGGTTGTACATTTTAATCCTATGGATTACAGTCAGAACACCTGCCTCTGTTTTCAAGGCAACACTGTTTTAAAATAATTGTTTGCAACAAGCTGCATTAGTTAGTGAAATTAGGCTCATACAGACACTAATAACTAGCTAAATAATTACTAACATCAGCTTGTCTCAACATTTCTTTACTAAAAGCAGAACAGCAGAGAAGACATAAAAACAGTTACTTATGATTAAACTAGGGCTGGGTTTTAAAAAAATCGATTTAATCGATCTGAATCCATTCTCGTTCAAATTTGGGAAGATTGATTCATAAGTCACGAGATTGATTTTTTCCCCGAGTGTTATGTGCGACGAAGCTACGCGTTTCCGTGTTGTGTGTCACTACTGGCTTGCCGTAGGTTTACATCCAGTAGACGGTCAGTGCTAATGTTAGCTCAAAAGAAACTAAGGAATCACTAACATTAGAGCTGATTCTCAGCTGAACTTAAAGATAACAGCGACCATGACCACTTTTGTTTGCAAAGTTTTGCGCTCGGATGCGGTGGCGGGAAACGAAGCTTCGAACGGCTCGAAACAAAACTACGGTATGTAAACATCTGACTGAAACTGTTCTCCTCCTTTATAAATGTGTAAAGATGACAGTCTAACAAAATCATTTAGTTTTGTTACCAGTGTTATTTATATATTTTAGAAACATCTTAATGTAATTCACAGTGATGGAATGTTTTAGCTGAAGTACTTTTTCTTTCTTTCTTTCTTCTTGTTAATAAGTTTTACTGAACAGACGCTAACAGAAACATTACAAATATACAATTTTCATACACTCAAGAGGGCTGAAGTACACTTATTATCCCACCTCTTCTCCTGTAACCTTATTCCATCACTTCTTAGTGACCAAGAAAATTATTCTTAGTTTCTTAAAAACCTAATGTATCCAACAACACTTTCTCTTGCAATTCCTTTTTAGTTTAAACACTTTGAAACTTGAGACAGTTTTACTTCAAGATTAAACTCCAATTTACAAGTTTGTCCTTAATGTTTATATTTTACCAATGCACCAAGTTAGAATTATTTTCTACTATTTGCAGAATAGAGATGCAGAAAAGCAGAAAAGAGAGCCTTGATGTCCTTTTCAGGGGTGCCACCGAGCCATTGGTTCAGATATGTTGACAACACCTGGGTTAAAATTAAAGCCCAGGAAGTCCAACATTTCACTGATCACATCAACTCTGTGGATGCATATATTAAGTTCACACGAGAGAAAATGGCAGGTTGGCGTTCCTGGATTGCGATGTCTCGGTTTCGGATGGAGGACGGTTGGAAACTGGCGTATATCGTAAGCCCACCAACACAGACCAATATTTGCGTTTTGACTCCCACCACCCACTGGAACACAAGTTAGGAGTGATCAGGACTCTGTACCACAGAGCAGACAGTGTCCCTACAAACCCAGGAGCCAGGCAGAAAGAGAAATCACACACACGACAGGCCCTGGAGCAGTGTGGTTATCCTGACTGGGCTTTCCTGAAAGCAGACAGGAAACACAGACAGGATTCCATGCAACCTTCAGGTGAAAATGAAGACCCCAAACCCAGACCCAAACCAGTTGTTATTCCGTATGTTGCGGGTGTTTCGGAGAAACTGAGACATTTATTTTCTAAACATGATGTCCCAGTAGCTTTCAAACCCCAAAACACATTACGGCAAAGGCTGGTTCACCCCAAAGATCCGGTGCCCCGGCACAAACAGAGCAATGTTGTATATGCTGTTAAGTGCCAGGAGGACTGTGACCAGTTATACATCGGGGAAACAAAGCAGCCACTGTTCAAAAGAATGTCCCAACACAGACGAGCTACATCTAATGGCCAGAACTCTGCAGTTTTCACTCATTTACAGGCCAGCGGTCACTCTTTCAGAGATGAGGATGTTCTCATTCTTGATAGAGAGGAACGTTGGTTTGAGAGAGGAGTAAAAGAAGACATTTTTGTGAAGAAAGAGCYTCCATCATTAAACAGAGGTGGAGGCCTCCGTTTTCAGTAGTCCCCCTCCTACAGTGTGGCTATTGCCAGTATCACTCCACCCCCTGTTAACAATAAGTGTTAATTAGGTGTCAACGATAGCCATGTGATGTGAGTATCAGTCACATGGAGGCAGGGCTTAAAAGCCTGAATTTTGCCTGAAACTCTCAGACTGAAGAAGTCTCTTGGAGAAGAGACGAAACGTTTCATTAGAGAAGAACCCGTCCAGAGGACCTATACTATTTTTTTTACTATTTGCAGAATTATTTCCTTTGAGAATGTCTTCTATATCAAAGTAAATGTGTTACTGCTTGATATCCTTAACTAATTTAAAAATCAACCAAACTGAATCCTGAATCGTTGTGAATCGAATCAATTTGGGAAATTTGAATCGATACCCAGCCCTTGATTAAACTATAAATAAATATAAGCAAAGCAGGCTGCTGACCTTGGTGTTTTAGCTGACACTATAGTTTTCCCTCTTAAATATCACACGTTAAAATGTTAGAAATCAAACAGCTAATCGCAGTTTTCAACAGACTTATTGTCGATATGTTCACTTGTGTTCCATCAGTCTCCTTTAAAGATGTTTTACACAACTTGTGCAAACTTGTGAAAAGCTTGGAGACATTTATGTTGAAGATGGAATTAAAAAAATAACTGGAAGCCTGTTTTAGGCATGTACTGTAATGTAGGGGAGCACTGACTGCAGGTTTCTGGACCATCTCCGATCTTTAAAAAGTCGGACCTGCTGATTCTGATGTTTGTTGATATCGATTCTACTGATCTTATCTGAGGATCGGATGATCTCCGCTCACCCAAAATTAAGGAAATCAGCATCAATAAATCAGCCGGCTGATTTATCAGTGCACCCCTACTTCAATACTAACAAAGTGAACAAATATCTAACATTTTTAGTAATATAGTGGAAACTTTATAAGTTGGCATAAGTTGTCTAAAACATAGCGTGACTGTGCCTTCTGTAACTGGTTAAAAAAACTCAATTATTTATTTTTTGTTTTATTATAGTAATATAACTAAAATATAAGAATTATTAAACAACTTGTGATACATTAGACAGTGAAAGAATCAACAATAGCATTCTGTTTTGCAATAAAACAAGAAAAAAATAATTATGTGACGATTTTTTTACATTTTTGCTTCATTCAGTAAAAATCTAATGCTCTATATAGTTCCCCCTGAATGACAGCTGAGTTGATGTGCTTCTGCTGTGGGCTGATGTGATTATTTAAAGAGACATCATTCAGTGCAGATGTAATCCCTGCACCTGTTCACAGTTAATCAGCAGCTGGTGCCCAGGTAAATGTTTGGTTCCAAGTTCCACCCAGGGCACAAGCTGGGGGACGTGTCCCAGGAACGGCAGGAACCAGCCCCACAGACAACAACAAGGTTTAAGAGAACTTCCAGAACACATTGATCTCCTCCTCACTCTGTGTGAATACTTGAGGTACTTTCTGCTTTTCTCTCTCATCTTTATCTTTTTGATATTAGCAGATACAAACAGAACTGTATCTGTGTGATTTCATCATTTATTTTAACATTCAGAAAATCTTAAAAAGCAGGTTTTTAGGACAAGTTCATGCCTGTTCTGACTTCACATTAAGACCAACTAGTCAAAAAATCTCACTGTCCTACTAACCTGAAGACGCACTGTTATTAATCTGACCGTGCTTTAGAGATCCTGAATCGCTCAATGGTCAAATGGGCTCGGCTCGGTAAGTGACACTGGATCTGTGGCACAAATACAGACTGGGCAGCTGTTTGGAGAACCCAGTAAGGCACATATTTAAATTTGCATGTGTCGCAGTGGCAGCATGGTTACAGTAGTTTCTCACAACCAAACAGATTTAGTGTAAGACTAGTTGACAGTTTAGGTTGGGAAAATAGTTTTAACAGGAAAGAGATTTTCCATTTGCACGACCTCTTCAGTGTGGAAGTATTTCACAGCAGCTGCAGTAGCAGCTCACTAGTTTATTTCTGCTCCGATGTGTCACAGTAAACAGTTCAAATGAGGCCTTGCAACTTCTGAACCATAACAAACCTTTTACATTAGTTAAAACCATTTCTGTTCCCACTTTTTAAAAAAAAATCAAACTTCCTGCCATTTTCAGCTGGTGTTACTGGGACTGCAAACTAAACAACACTAGTGGAGATTTCTGTTTGATGTGCTGGAAATAAGTGAACCACAAATTTACATCAGGAGCCACAAATTCAAATGGCTCATAGAAAACATAACAGAAACAGCTCGCTAAACAAATACAGTGAATTATATTGTTTTGTTCTGTGTCACTGGGAACAGGTCGTGGGTGGTTTTACTGACAGCATCCATACAAAAACAAGAGTTTTCACTAATAGTTATTTCTCAAAGGTCAAACACAAACCTGATTTTGCTTTGCTTCAGCTGAGTTTGTGGTAAAAACTTTTTTCCCCCCATATTGTCCCTTTTCATGAAATAAGTGTTACAACCTTAAAGGGATCCCTGATTAGTTGTAACATTAGACTTTATTTGATAAACATATATTTTAACTGTAAAATAAAAAGACTAAAAATACTGTAGGATGTTTTGTAAATTTTTAAACTGAAAGTTTAAAAATATATCGCACGGACAGGGCCATTTTATTTACACGCAAAGCATTCTGGGTAAATGATGACGTGGATAGGTCCTCGGTGCGAGGCTGCTAGCGAGCTATATCCACCCTGAAGGTTAATCTTGGACAATATCTGATGATCGACTCTTTTAAATGAAACCAGAGAGCGTTGACAGAGAGGAGAAGGTAGAAATAACTCAGCCTGGAGCTGAAAATATGGATGGAGGACCTCAGTTTAGCTTGTTTGTCACGCTAGCGCTGAGCTAATACATATAAGGCAGTATAGCGTCAGCGCTAACGCTAACAGGCTAAGCCAAGTACACTTCGCTGCAGCATGCAGAACGGGGCGGTGACGGACCTTTCCGTCGGTCCCATTCCTTATGTGGAAATGGGACTATTGCATTCCGAACATGAAGGGGGCGCTAGTGAAACTATTTTCTATCGAACACTATCAACATTAACAATACAAAATTTACAGTAAGGAATTTCTTATCTTTATTTGCACCCATCCTTTTTCTCTTTTATGCAAGTTTGTTTGTTTGAAATATGCCTTAATGTTTGTACATTGTATCATTTTGTGTGTTCTTTGTTGTTTAATAAAAAAATAAAATAAAAAAAGAAAATTTACAGTAAGGAAATGGCTACACAACGTGTTATGTCACGTGGTATGTCCCTTTTTCATTTTCAAATCTTTATTAAATCTTTGTTGTTTTTGGATATTAATATTATATTACAGTAACAAACTAACCTTAGGCATTAGGCCTGTGAGGTTAACCTTAGGCATTAAACCTGTGAGGTTAACCTTAGGCATTAAACCTGTGAGGTTAACCTGAGGGTCTGTGTTTGGGGCGGTGGATAAAAGAAATTAATAAATAATGCTCTGAGTACTTCAACGTGAGTAGAAGAAACTCTCTAACTTCTTCCTTTCTTCTTCCTTTGCTCTCTTAATCCCGCGCAACTTTCATTTCCGGAATGCAATAGTCCCATTTCCATATAAACTATGGGACTGACGGAAAGGTCTGTCACCGCCCCGTTCTGCATGCTGCAGCGAAGTGTACCTCGGCTAAGCTGAGGTTCTTCTTCCATGAAGCAGCTCTGTTGTCCTCCATCCATATTTTCAGTTACAGGCTGAGTCATTTCTACCTTCTCCTCTCTGTCAACGCTCTCTGGTTTCATTTAAAAGAGTCGATCATCAGATATTGTCCAAGATTAACCTTCAGGGTGGATATAGCTCGCTAGCAGCCTCGCACCGAGGACCTATCCACGTCATCATTTACCCAGAATGCTTTGTGTGTAAATAAAAAGGCTCTGACAGTGTTAAAATGTATTTTTAAAAATTTACAAAACTAAACTGCCTACAGTATTTTTACAGTCTTTATTTTACAGTTAAGGTAATTTTTTTTATCAAATAAAGCCTAACGTTACAACTAATCATGGATCCCTTTAATTATAAGTGGCAGAACTACAGCTGCAGTTCTACAAAGCTTCTTGAATAAAACGTGTAAAATGAGGATAATGAGTCATTTCTGATGATACATGAGTTCAGCAACATACCCAATAAAGAAAAAAACCAAAGCTTATTTATCACTGACCCATTTGTTTTGTTGACCATCAACCCCCAATGTCTCAGCAAACAGAAGCCTCCACAACCACAAGATGTGAATAATTCAGGCCAAAGCGTAACACAACACTCTGCCATCGTGGCTTTGTTGGAGGAGATAGAAAACGACCCAGTGGTGGACTCAGGGCCCAGGGGGGTCTCCCCCACCATGAGAGGGGCTCACTAAGTCCACTTCGTGAAAGCCTCGTTCGACTTGTATGTTAGGAAACACACGTGAGTAGTTGTAAACACTGGTAATGTCCCGCTAAGCTGGTGCTTTAAATAAAATGTTACATCACACCTGCACCTTAAACACAAACCGACCTCTGATGTTCTGGATCGTGACTGCGGGCTCTTATAGAGATAACAGCATTTATATTAAATCTGTGAGAAGTTCAAATAAAGTGAGGGAAATATGTGATCTCCTCAGCCATCCTCGGTATTTTGTTCATTTAAACGTCCAGGAACCAAACTGCAAACGAGTGCAGATGCTCGTCCTAAATGTTGATGAGAGGCTTTTATTATGAACTACTCTTTAAGAGTCGGCGAACAATACACATGCTTACATAAACGTATTTGAGGCGTTCAAACGCAGATGCTGATGCTCACAACCACTGAACTTTATTTGCCCTTTGGATACATATAGTTTAATTATTTACATCCGTGCATGAACGTGATGGTCACTGAGTGATAAAGACAAAAATAAAATCTGTTAATAGACCGAACCGTGTGCTCTAGCTATCGTTAGCTTCAGCCTGGCTAATCAGAAGCTAACGTTAGCTAAAGCTAGCTAGTAGTAGCAGCAGGGGTATCCGTTTACTGCTTACCTTCAAAGGCCCCGCAGATGTTCTCCTCATAGTCCCGTTAAGTTTCCGAGGGTGTGCCAACTTGTAAGCAGAACGTACGTATCCAAAATTAGCGCTTTCTAACTTTTAATCATGCTCACATGCAACACTCAGCGCAAGATCTCAATCCGGACCACCGACAAAGTAATTTCTACACCACTTACAACAACAACGTCAACCCGAAGACTAAGCCCGCCCCCTTAGAAGGCTGGACCAATCACAGCCTCAGGCTACCTTTAAAACCACGGGCAAACAACCAATAGGAAGGTCCAAAGGTTTTGACTGATTTTATCCAGCAGAGTAAACACCAAATGAGAACAGAGGGTGAAACACGCACTCGCCAATTGGCTGCTGGAAAAATAAAATAAAAACAGAGCAGGAGGTGGTTCAACCAGCCAATGAGTGAGACACAGGGCCAGAGTGACAGGTGTTTTTGGGGTTGACAAAACAGCCATCACAATAGAGTGGGTGAGATCATCCTGGGTGATGTAAACTCTACGTCACATGAATTATTCTAATTAAAGCACAGCATGACACACATTTGCTCTTTAAAAACTTTATTGTTCCCTACATTATAAAAACACAAAACACATCATCATAAAATACAAACTCAAACATTTGAAGGAACACTATAAACATGTACAAACAACACGTCAGTGTTGAGTGTTACACAAAGTTTCACTAACAGTTCCACATATTTTTCTTTTAAGTGTTAAACTAAACTTTCTTTTTTTGTATAACTACTTACTTCAGTAAGAGTTGCTGTGTGTAGCAGGTACTTATTGTAAATGTACAAAAGAAGAAAAAAAATCCATGTTTAATTTTTATGAAAATCTGCCTCGTCATGTGATGCGAAAGGTGCCACTCAACGCCGTCTTCTGTCTGGACTTCTGCTGCGCCTTCGCCCGCCACCCCTGTAATAAAACACAGACAATCGCTGTATAAAAACGAAATGTAGTCTGTCAAAAAATGTTATGGCTATTTTGAAGTTGTGCGTTACAAAATTGGATGTGACAGTAAATATATTCAACCGCCTCACCTCCTTTTGTTCTTGGGGGGTCCTCTGACGAATGCCCAGTCTACACTGATGGTCTGACCCATCAGTTCCTGACCATTGAGCCCTTCCATGGCTGCCTGTGCCTCTTTGTACGTCTCATACTCCACCAGCGCATAGCCCTTTGAACAAACGCCACATCACAGGGTTTATTAGAAAAGATGAAAACATATCTGGAGTTTGTTTCTTAAAATAAAGTGAGAATTCCCACAAAACAGAAAATGTTTTTTTCCTTCCACACACAGCAATGTGGGAGGGTATAAAGTAACACTTTTGACGTAAAGCACTATCACATTACTTGAGAAACAACATAAATAACATTTGATAAAGTATAGATGTCATGTCTTTTACATTTAAAGGTAATCAATAAGGCACAATCCTGTTCAATAAATAGCGAAGCTGCAATGCAAATAGATAGCTGAAAACTTAAAAGAGTTGATTTCTTTATGCTTCATAACTAAAACGATGCTGCCACCATGTGGCTGAGAATAAGAACAAATCTAAAAATGGACACATCTACTTGCATGAATTAAATAAAAATACAGCCATACACATCTAATGACAGCCAACTGCAAACAAATAATAAAAAAGACACAGAATCTATTAACGTTTGTAGATGAAGAGTAACAGAGGAGCAGTTAGTAATCTAAATTAGGGCTGCCACAATTAATCGACAACTAATCGATTATTAAAATAATCGATGACTAATTTAATAATCGATCAATCGTTTTCTTTTTTTGTTGTTCTT
>NW_013952772.1:35963-36952 GCF_001266775.1 Austrofundulus limnaeus
TTCTTCTTTTTCTCCTATTAAAAAAAATAAAAAAGAATAAAAAAAATTAAAAAAATTAAAAAATAATTCATAATAATGGTGTGGAAAGGATGGCTATAGGGGGAGAAGGGAGGCCATCAAAAAAAAAAGACTGGAAAAAAATAATTGAATCCTATTTTGTGGTCATGTTTCTTTTAAATAATTTAGTTTATTACAGTTTATTACTTTACAGTTTATATTTTATTGATTTAGTTTTTTCGTAATAACAGCCACACAACACAAAAACAAAAACTCCACAATGTAGTTCAAGGGAAAAGGGAAAAAAAGAAAATAATAACAAAGAATAATAGATAAATAAATTAACATGGGGGGATTATGTATTTACATCCTTTTACTGACCAAGTCTCAGAGTTTAAAAATGCTCGAGACAGGATGGTGGACACGTGTTCTAGTCTAAAAAGGGTTTCCATATGTCTCCGAAGATGTTGGTCTTAGAGCGGACGAGCCATGTTAGAAAGTCAGGTGGGATATGTTTCAAAATAAGCTTCTTCCATCCAAAAATAGTAGGGGACTTATTGGAAATCCGTTGCAACAGAATGTTCTTGCGAGCGCAGAAGATTAGGATATTATACAACTTGGTTAAGATCAATATTAATTTTGATAACTTTCCTGGTTTCAACCCAAATAGATTTCCAATATGATGGGGCATGACCAAAGACAGGTGAGGCTGCCTTCATGTTACATTTAAGTCACCGTGAAGAAGGTGGTTTAAACATAGACAACCTGTTTGTGCCCAAATGAGCTCCATGTAATAACTTAAGTTGTAAAACCCAGAAGTGATCACAAAAAGTAATTTTCCTGGCAGATATGTTGTTCCACATTTCATCAGTGATCCCAACATTCAGTTCTCTTCCCCGGCTCTGGGCCAGAGGTAATGAGTCAAACTTATAAAACTTTTTAATTTAGTTTTTAACATTACATGAAATCACACACACACACACACACACACA
>NW_013952772.1:37526-41033 GCF_001266775.1 Austrofundulus limnaeus
AAGTATAAATAAATAAAACTCTGATAGTGTATTAGTTTGTACACAAACAAATCATGTCACACTCGAGCAGGACAGAATCATTAAAATAAAAGGACTGTACTTAAAGTGTACTTATGTAAACAGTGATTTACATAAAAACACAATGAAAACATTGTAATGAGATTCTCTGTGATTTTTTATACCATTATAAATCTTTAAGGCACGATAAAAGAAAAGAAGTCGTTCCACATTTCCTGTAACAGGCATTATCATAATTTAACAAATGCATAAACATTCTTAGGCCCTGTGATTGACTTGTCCAGGGTGTACCCCGCCCCTCGCACTGTGACTGCTGGTTATGGGCACCAGTGACCCACGCAACCCTGAAAAGGAAGAAGCGTGTACAGAAAATGGATGGATGGATGGATAAATATTCTTAGTTAAACAACTAATGAATCACAAACAGAGGAGATTGTTCTGTCCATTATCGGATTAAAAGAACTGAGGGGTTCTCTTCCACGGTTAGAATGACCTGTCATGGCCTAAATAGAGTTCAGTTTGTGACAGAGTTCCTGTCCTCTCGTCAGGCCTGTCCGAGGCCTGCTTCGAGGCAGTAAATCTTGTTTCTTCACTCGAGGTGACCCCTACAAAACAGCATCATGTCTGGGTGGATTGGATCCATGGTGTATTACACACACACAGTGTGAGGTCAGATTATGAAGACTACAGGTCCAGGATGGAAACGCAGACCCGTCTCTCCTCAGCAACATTCAGATCCTCTTGATGGATTTGTTGTCTCCTCAGAGAGAAAACACAGCAGCAAGTTGTGCGTCTGCTCTGGGGTCTCCTCTTAGCGGGGCGTCCAGAAGGAGGCGCCCAGGAGGCACCGACCACCTGAGGAGCCAAGAACATTTTAGGATTTTAGTTTTACAGACGCACAGTTCAAGTGTGTGTTTAAAAGCTCTGAAAGCATCGCAGAGGCGACGAGTGAAGGAACATCCTCACACAGCTGACAGCAGCTTCTCAGTGAAGTCAGCCAGAGATTTGCTTTGTCATCACTTTATCACTGCCATCGTTCCTGAATGAGAGCAGCACAACATCAGGACTTCAAAATAAATACATGGCTATGACTGCTACAACAGAGGAGAGAGAAATGCATTTATCCACTGAAAAGACATTTAAAATATTGCAAGAGCCTTCAGTTGATCAGACATTACTAGAAAAAATTACAGCCATCCTTCTAATATATTGTTTCATGATTTGAAATTAATAAAATACTATGATTTGGTTGATTATAATACTTTGCTGTTAATGTACAGAGCTCATAAAGGTGTCTTACCTTCCAACATTCAGGTAAATTTAGTTAAAAGACAGAGCTGTTATTATCTTAAGGGAATTGAAATGTCTGTGAAACCCTGGGTTCATACGAGCCTGAAGGAGCGATCCACTTTAATCCAGGGAATAAGATTATGGAACAGCTTAGAAGATGAGGTTAAAAATGACAGATCCTTGTATATGTTGAAGAGAATGATAAAACATAATATTCTGAAGAAATATGGAGAATTATAAGTGAATTCATGCAAATTGTTGTTTGAGTTGGTGTCTTCATTTTTTAAATTAATTTTTAAGTGTTTTAAGTTGTTTTGAATATTTATTGTATTTTACTTTTCTTTTGAACATATTTTGAGTATAAAAAGGGGCAGATTTTATAAGATTTATTCATCTTCTGCTGCCTTTCATTTCATTTGATTTTATTTTGATTGCATGTTTTTTGAACTTTGTTAATTTTGTATCACAAATGAAAAGAATAAATACTACTACTACTACTACTACTACTACTACTACTACTACTACTACTACTACTACTGCTGCTGCTGCTGCTACATTCCTGGGAACAAAAATAGGTTCAGTTGGAGGTGTTTCTTCTCTGTGCTGAGTTTATCAGCAGCTGCAGGTTGTTATATAACCGCTGATAGGAGACAGGATCTTAGACTTTGTCATCAGTTAATAAAGTCCTGTGAGTGGACCTGCCTGATGAGCTCAGCTCGGTCCAAACGGGCCATTTCTGATCTTTGAACAGACTGCTTGGTGTGTAAAAGTACAGATGTTTAGTTTGCTGAAGGTAAATAATTTATAAAGCTGTTTTTGTGTGTGGTTAGCATGTATAAAGTACCATAAAGTGATACTTGAGTACAAGTGTTTTACCAAAAGATTACTTTGGTAAAAGTTAAAGTCTCCTTTAGGAATATTACTTGAGTAAAAGTCTTAAAGTATTTGATATTTTTTGTACTTAATTATTAAAAGTAAAAGTATTGATTTAAAATGAGCAGTTAAATTTTCTGTAAGGATATTTATTAGGAGGTGACCTCCCCAAAAACTGCAGAAATGACTGCTGTGTTAAAATAATTTATTTATGTTAAATTTAAAGAGCCTGTGATGTGTTTATCCTTCAAATACAGAAAGTCAAAGAAAACAACATCATATTTAAGAAACTTTGCATAATACACATGATTTTACTCATTTTGTCACATAAATAGCGTATTTTCTTTTGAACTTGGCTGAGCTAAAGTGAAACAGGAAGTGACATCAAAGGGGAATGCTTTAAAAAAGACCACTCTGGTCTTTATTGAAACTATATTTAAACTTTAACAGTTCATCTCTCTGATTATGACTCAAAATAGTGTAAAAGAAACACCAGATTCTTTCCACCATCTGTGTTAGCTGTTGTAGCAACGCTCTGTTTACACGACGACATTCCCCTTTGATGTCACTTCCTGTTTCTTCACATGCAAACATCTCAACAACTGTTCATCTCAGCAGTGTGAAATTAGTTTTGCAATATGTTATTAATGTTATCTTTCCAAAAATGTGTTCATATTTATTACTAACTTTTGACATCACAGGCACTTTAAGATGCACTAGTCCAGCTGTTTCAGTTTATATACATATATCAAGGCTGCACAAAGCTTTTTCCCAAAATGAAAATTTATCTGAGGGCTGCGGCCAAATGTAAGAATATAATTCATGAAATACAAATACTTCTTAAGTACAGTCCTTTTATTTGAATGATTCTGTCCTGCTGGAGTGTGACATGATTTGTTTGTGTACAAACTAATACACTATCAGAGTTTTATATATTTATACTTCTCATTCAACCACAGTTAAATTCACTCTATCTAGGAGGCTCAGTTTGTATGGATAGTTTTTATTTTTTACTATAACAAGCTGCATTGAAAACAAGCAAAAATGAAATAAAAGGAACAACTTTCTACTTCTTGTCTTTTTTAAACATGTGAGAAGTAGTAAAAAGTATGCTGAAAAGAAAAATAATTACTCAAGTAAAGTACAGATACCCAAAAAATCGTCTTCAGTACAGTGACAAAGTGTACTTAGTTACTTGGTTAGGAGACATGTGACTGTAGTTAGGATCGTGGGACAACAGTCCCTCCAAAACCTCCCCCTCAG
Organism: Austrofundulus limnaeus; assembly: GCF_001266775.1. NCBI lineage: Eukaryota > Metazoa > Chordata > Actinopteri > Cyprinodontiformes > Rivulidae > Austrofundulus > Austrofundulus limnaeus. The sequence goes on from NW_013952772.1 coordinate 40,971, forward strand.
CTCCTGAATATTCACAGAGGAAATTTGACCCTGAAATGTTTTATTGTCATCAAAATATATATA
>NW_013952772.1:41123-45246 GCF_001266775.1 Austrofundulus limnaeus
ATATATATATATTCAACCCAACAAAATCACTACAATTTCTTTAGTTTCAACGTGTTTTTTTAAATCATTTCATTCTGCTTTTATTTAGATTTAACCCACTCTCCCAGGTTGTTTTTCCAGAATTAAGGTTTATAAAGAAGCTACATTAAAGCATGTAGATGTTTAAAGTATCCAGGTGACAGTTTAAACAGATAATAAAACTGAGGCAGAAACTTGGATGCAGAAAAGAAAATCTTCACATTGTTGAGGGAAATATTCCCACAGTGTGGCTGAAGTCAGCCGTGGTGGTGATTCATGTGTTTCCCCCTCGTGTCACTCTGTGAGCGGACTTTGTATCGTTCTCGTCACAAACAGCAGGCATCAAGGTTCAGCCAGCACAGAGCCTGCTCTGACCTTTCAGTGCTGCTGCTTCTTCGTGGAAGTGATGAAACTCTGAGCAGACCTGATTAAACTCATCGTCTGAGGCTATAAAAGCCCCAGGCTGTCTGTCAGCAGCCACCATCACCTCCAGGAACCTCAGGTGAGTCTGTCTGCTGCAGGAAGACCAGCTGAGCTTCACTGGATAATCAGAGAAATGATATATATTTTAAAAAGTCTTATTTAGTTTTAATTTCAGCTCATTTTAGTCAGATTTGACTGAACTTTGTTTCTGTTTTCAGGTCGGTCTTGATCCTCTGCAGCCATGAAATTCTCCCTTGTTGCCGCTCTCTTAATGCTTCTGGCTTTTGCCTACAGTAAGACACCAAAATATATATTTAAATGTTTTTCATTTGTACTCAGTCTGTTCAGTTTGTATTACCTGTTACTGACATTTTAGAGACCAAGTTTTAGACCAAAATAAAAACCTGAATCTTTCAACAGGAGCTGATCTCTGATCTTTGTTTGTCTTCATTCATGTGGAGCCAGTTGGATTTTAAACACTCTGCTGGTTTGTTTCCAGGCTCCGAGGCGAGGACACTGGTGAGACGGGACGTCCAGTCTGACGTGGACAAGATCAGCCAGCTCTTCAGGGACATGTCCACCAGCTTGTCCTCTGCAACACAGGACATGGTGGACAGGATGAAGACTATTGAGATGACCAACAACGCTCAGTAAGAGACGAGTGTGTGTGTGTGTGTGTGTGTGTGTGTGTGCGTGCGTGCGTGCGTGCGTGCGTGTGTGCGTGCGTGCGCTGACAGGGAAACTCTTTATTCTCTTTTTAAGATAAACTATGAAAAAAAGATATTCAGAGATCTTTTTCTTTTTCTTTTTTTGGGTAAGGAGGATGGACGGAATGCCAAAAAAATAAAAATAAAAATAAAAAACCTCCTCATTAAGAAACAACTTGTGTCAATGTTAAAAAATATGTCTTATGGATGCATAAATCTTCTGTCACCATTTTAACTAGTTTTAAATATACTTAATATTGTTCAAAACCCATTTTCACAGAGTAAACACTGCAAAAACTGTCCATCTAACCAAGTATGTCCAACCAAAAAACTAATCACAAGGTAATAAAAATGGTAATTAAATGGAAATTAAATGGTAATTACTACATTATTATTACCATGTAATTACGTGGTAATTAGGGTACAATTTTACTATGTAATTAATTGTCTGTAGTAATGTAGCACTTACCTGTTAATGTGTAACAATTCACTATGTAACACCTAAGTAAGTAGTAGGTCATTTGGACAGTTTTAAAGTTATATTTTATTGTAATTAACCACTAACCCCAAAATTTAGTTGCATTCTTTTGGTTATAAATATAGTGTTGAGTTACCCAATAAATGTAGTTTTACTAACAGTAGTTTTTCTTTTGTACCGTAATTAACATGTAATTATATGGTAACAAGGTAGCAATTACCATTTAATTACATTTTAATTACCTTGTAATTACCTGGTAATAAGTGTACCGTAAAAGAAAGTGTTACCAAATCTTTTTTTAGACAGATTTACTAAAAAGAATGTGTAAGATTATTCATCTTGTTAGCCTGGAAATTTGACTCAAATTAAGAGAAAAATCAGCCAATGGAGTCAAACTATTTCACTCTGTAAGGTTGTTGAAACAAGAAAAATTTGAGTCAAATTAAATGATTTCAGAAAGTAAAATTATTTCATCCATTCATCCAGATTTTTTCTTAATTTGAGACACATTTCCAGGCAAACAAGATAAATAATCGTACACGTTCTGTTCTTGTTCAGTAAAACAAAAAAGATTTTTGTTTTTTTGGCAGGACACAAGATTTTAAAACTTGGTTAGATAAAGATAAAACTGAAGCTTGTCATGACGGTTGCTGTGATTTTGTGTCTAATAGGTGTAGATATAATAGAGGTGCAACAATGCAGAAAATATACAATTTAGTTCGATATTTTAGTATCATGGTTACAAAAAAGAGAAATGTCCATGCCCTGCTTAACTTGTAATTTATTTAAATTAATTCTGAACATTTGTTTAACCTCTAAAGTCCAGTTTCTAAATTAAATGTTGCTGAAACAGCAAGTTTCTCAGTGGATCTGTGCTCCACAGTGCAGCCCAGGTGGAGTAGTCGAACACAGATCCACTGATCCTTCAACACAGAGCATCTTCAGAAGACAAGCTGATAAAATAAATGTTAAAAATCTGTATTGTTCCATAGTGTTTATTGATTCATACAGATATATTGTTAAACCCCATTAAATAAAGAATTAAAATGTTGCCCATTGATCTAAAACGTGTCCAAAAAAATCACAAAACAGTCAATATTCAAATTTTAAAAAAGGCTTTATTTTTATTTCTTAACATTATTCCATTTGCTGCAGTTTATTTCAGGAAAATAGGAACATAAAATGTTTTAAAGCTTCCAAAATGAACAAATTGTCTTTCGAAATGTAAGAAATATAACAACAAACATCAAAGCAGAACATCTCTGCCACAGTTGTGACAGGATTGGTTTCATTTTTAGTGTTAATCTGTTCTCCTCGGTCCGACAGGATCCAGCCCCTGATGGAGTCGGTCCAGGCCGAGGCCACCAAGCTGCAGGAGCAGGTCAAGCCCTACTTCAGCAACATCGAGGAGCAGATGAAGCCCCTGAGGGACAGCCTGCAGACCCAGGTCAAACCTCTGGCTGACCTGATGGAGAAGTTCCTGCAGGACATGGTGGACCAGTCCAAAGCCCTGCTGCCTCCTCAGTGAACCAAGAACTGAACTGTCTCACATGGTAGAACTGCACCATTAAACGGGCCTGAAAGCCAGACGTCTCAATCACTTCTTTCTCTTTTTTTCCACCTTCGTTTCTAAAAACTATTAAATAAAAAGCCAAAAGGTGAAGTATTAAAAACGAAATGAAACAAGCTCAGAATCAGCTCTGCTCTCTGCAGGACTGATCGATCCTTTCAGGTCATCAGATTTTCTGGGACCGTTCAATATTTTGAAGCAGTTTCTCAGGTGAGCTGTGGTTCTGTTAACAGCACAAATAAAACTGATAAGATCACGTTTAATTAACAGAGGCTGTGATTAAATTCAATCAATTCAACTGATAAACTGAAACCACAACAATGTGCACTGCAAAAACTGCCCACCTAACCAAGTTTTAAACTCTTATATCAGCCAAAAAGTATTTTTGATCTTGTTTTGAGACTGATTTACTAAACAAGAACTGATTGTGTAAGAATAATCATCTTGTTTTCAGAATGTGTAAGATTATTTGTCTTGTTAGTCTGAAAATTTGACTCAAATTAAGTGAAAATTTATGCCAATGGAGTAAGAAAATTTTACTTGTTAAGATTCTTGAAATTAAAAAAAACTGAGTCAAATCAAGTATTCAGTATAAATCAGTCTTAAAACAAGATCAACAAGACTTTTTGGCTGAAATAAGATTTTAAAACTTGGTTAGGTGGACATGTTTTTGCAGTGTGAAAGACACAAAATACATTTAATTTCATCAGTCAGGTGGCTCAAAACACGTTTTAAAATAAATCTGTCCTCTTAAATAAAAGTCTGGAATCATTTAAACTGAAAACATTATAAAAAAGTGAAATTTTATCTTTCAAACATTCAGTCTGATGGTTTCTCTCTGAGTGGGTGTGATGAAGTCCAGCATCCGTGCAGGGACTCAGGAGGACTTGACTTTTACCTGAAAGGAGCGTTTGATTAGTTGGGGGG
>NW_013952772.1:45296-48764 GCF_001266775.1 Austrofundulus limnaeus
CATTGGAGCCCCTCCAGTCCTCAGACACTCAGCCTGAGCTGCAGCTTGTGCCTCGAAGCAGCGAGGGAGACAATGACTTGTTGTTTGTGTCACCGTAAAACAACAAAATCACTAGTCTTCCACTCTGCTCTGGACTCACAGAGGCGAGGGAGTCCTCGCTCCGCTCAGCTGAGAGCTGGACTCAAGGTGGTCTCCTTGAGCTGACGGGGGTCTCGGGACTGACAGGGACTGTGGCAGCGTCTAGGAAAAGCCTCTCCTTCCTCTCGTGTTGGGGCAGAAGGCCACGGCCCGTGGCAGAGCTGAGCGGCCTTCTCCTTGTACTGGAACAGATCTAACCTGGAAGCATTTCAAAATAAAAGCGTGTTCCTGCAGGTCGCTCATAAATCCTCTGTTGAACTGAAGGCTTTGATTTGATCTCTGCTGTTTGTGGGTGAGGAAAAACTAAAACCCAGCTCACCTTTAGACCGTCGTCAGAGGTGGGCCTGGACCTGTGCAGGGGTTCAGGGTGAGGAGGGGCGCCATGTTCTGCAGGAAGGCTCAGAGGTCAGGGGTCAGCGTCAGGGTCATCTGATGAGGCGGACCACCCTGCAGGGAAACAGCAGCTGACGAGCCGGGACCTGATTCCAAACCTCCCTCAGCTTGCGGTCGTTTCTAGAAAAGATCAGATTTGTTGTCTGCAGCTTCGTCAGTAAATCTGCTCACAGTTTAACGTTTATACAAATTTAAAGCAGCTTTAACATTTTTATTCATGCACTAATTAGTCAAATTTCTCCACAAACATAAAACAATTTTTGTTGCTTTTCTTTATTTTGTCACCATATTTTAACATAAACACAAAGAAAAGATAATTATGTGCAATTTAAGACTTAAAGAAATGAAACAAACTGGGTTTTTGTTTCACCAAACAAACTGATTTTTAAAGATAAAAGCTTTTTAGACGAGAAGCTTTTTGCTTTTCTATGATTTCCATCATTTGAAAAACACATGTTTATTTAATTTAACCTCATCAGTGATAACCAATGGTTTAACATTAATATTAAGGTTTGAAACAGTCTCTGAGCACAGAGTCAGTGTTTCTTATTGGCTCGTTGCCATTTTATGACTGTCACAGCCCTGATCGATGCGTGCACTATTGTGTGACAGATGAAAGAAACTGCCTTGTTACACACTTTAAAGCTTTTTAACATTAACCTTAAATGTTTGAATCCTGACACATTGTGTCAGAAACATGGGAGTCTTTTATTTTACTATCTTTGCTGTTTGAGCAGAATCAGTTCGTTTGTCTCCAACTCAAAAAAAAAATCGTAATAAATCTCATAACTAACGCATTCGACATGTTGCCTCTGCTGGTTTTTAAATTAGTTTATTTTGTGGAATAAATGTCTTTAAGTTATGGGATTTTAAATACTGATGAGAAAAATCTGAAGGATTTTACAGAAACCTGATCACTGCTCAGTGTGTGAACACAATGAAACCTGATGTGTGTATGGGTGTGTGCAGACTTTTCTTCACATCTGAATGTAGCTGGTGTATTGGACAGCTTTAAGTGTGCATGCTGTAGATGCAAGTAAAACATGTGTAAATTCATAAAGTCAGATTTGTCGGGTTGTTGCATCTGTTGATTTTACAGTCATTTCATTTAAAAAAGCACAAAAACAGCAATGCAGACAGACAGGACCTGTTGCACAAAAACTAAAATAAATCAATAAAAACAGTGAGTGACACAGACGGGCGACAGGAATAAAAACTTGAATCACATTTCTTTGGTGCACAAAGTGGTGAAAATGACAGCAGGAGCACTGAGGCTGTTTAAAAGACGACAGATCTTCTGGCAGAAGAAAAGCAGAACAAATGTAAAGTGCAGACAGATTTGACTGATGGTAAAATTGTTTCCACTTACCGTCTTTGAATTAGACACCTGGGGTCATCCACGCAAGGGGCGATTGCCGGCGAACAAAAAAAGACAATTTTCAGCAACTCTTTGAGGAAAAAAAGGAAAAATTTTATAAAAAAAATATTTGTTACGCTGGATTGACAAGATGCTAAAAAGGTGTGAAGTTGAGGGGCCGGTCTGTAGCCCTTGAGGACCTGTGAGGACCTGCGAGGACCTGTGAAGACCTGTGAGGACCGACGGCCTCTGCAGGAGGACAGCAGCGTCTCGGCTGGCCAGCGGAGAACACTGACAGATATGTTTTTGCTGCCACGGGTTCTGTTTTTACTCAGGACTGACAGACAGACAGCCCCCGTGCACACAGGTGCTATTCAAGGAAACTGTGTAAAAGTGACGTCACGAGAAAAATCGAGCCCATAAAGCTTTTCTGCACCAAAATCCCGCCCACTTCATGTTCATATCTTATTCCATTTTCCCCCGTCTGCTCTTTGTCTGTCTGTCCTTCTGCATTTCATCTGTCAGTCCATAAAGTACATTTCACTACACTTTGAGCTGCTAATCTGCCAGTTTTCTGTATGCACACACACTCACACACAACGCACACACACATAGGTTGAGCCGCCTATGTGAATAAATAAGTGTTTGTTTTTTATCCTTTCAGCATCTTCGCCGCCGTTTTTCTGGCTTTTTCTGAACGAATGGATGTGAAACCACCAAATGAAGCTTACCCCAATTTTCATAGCCCTCCAATTTGCAGCAAGGCTGCTTCTCTCTAATGCTGAAACACCACTTTGTGAAATTACAGTACAATTTTGAAAAGTAGAAACAGGCAGCAGGCAATTCAGGCGCTCAGCCTCCGCAACAATGGACCGCTGGCCTTGGTGATGGTTGCTAGGAGATGGAGGAAATACAATGGCCTCCTCTGAAACCAAAGGCCCTTAAGTGGACTGACAGGAGTGAGAGCGCACACACACAAACGCACACAAACTCACAAAAAACAGCAATGAAGGGAAAAGGAGAGTGCAAGTGAAGCCGTGCACCTCGCTGTATGGTTGGCCTCGAGGATCATAAAGCATACGTATATTTACGCCGTATTCTAACCCGAAAATAACGTATATTTACGCCGTATTCTAACCCGAAAATAACGTATATTTGTGCCCTATTCTGACCCAAAAATAACGTATATTTATGCCGTATTCTAACCCGAAAATAACGTATATTTACGCCGTATTCTAACCTGAAAATAAGTATATTTACGCCGTATTCTAACCCGAAAATAACGTATATTTGTGCCGTATTCTAACCCCAAAATAACGTATATTTACGCCGTATTCTAACCCGAAAATATCGTATATTTACGCCGTATTCTAACCCGAAAATAACGTATATTTACGCCGTATTCTAACCTGAAAATAACGTATATTTACGCCGTATTCTAACCCGAAAATAACGTATATTTGTGCCGTATTCTGACCCGAAAATAACGCATATTTACGCCGTATTCTAACCCAAAAATAACGTATATTTACGCCGTATTCTAACCCAAAAATAACGTATATTTACGCCGTATTCTAACC
>NW_013952772.1:53210-63816 GCF_001266775.1 Austrofundulus limnaeus
TACACTGTATTCTAACCCAAAAATAACGTATATTTACGCCATATTCTAACCAGAAAATAACGTATATTTACGCCATATTCTAACCAGAAAATAACGTATATTTACACTGTATTCTAACCCAAAAATAACGTATATTTACGCCATATTCTAACCAGAAAATAACGTATATTTACGCCATATTCTAACCAGAAAATAACGTATATTTACGCCGTATTGTAATCTGAAAATAACGGGATGCAGCGCTGAATCCCGTTATTTTTGGGTTAGAATACGGCGTAAAAATATGTATGCTTTATGATCCTCGGGGCTTGCCATACTCTTTGTGTAAGTTAGAGAGCGGACCCAATGGGCCCGTATCTGTTAAAAACGGACAAAAACAGGTCGACCCGTCTCGTCAGCGTGTTGAGAAAATAAAACCTATTTAATGCAAAGCTGTTTGCGTTTTTCCACGAGGCTCAGGTCGCAGTGATGGCGGCTGACAACGCTCCCGATCGACCAATCACAGAGTCGATACGGAAACAATCAGCGCTGCCGTCGAGCTGCTTCTGTTTCTGCTCATTTCTTCACCCGCCCACGATCCTCACAGAAAACCCTTCATCAGACCTTCACGCTTCTGCTGATCCACTGATCAAAACTGCAGCTGATGAGGCTGATCGCTCTGTCGACTCCTCACCTCAAAGCAAACAAGGAAACATGGCCGAACAGGAAATCATAAACATTTTAACATAATTGATTTTAGATTTATCATATAGGAGGTGATAGGAGCTGATACTTTAGATTTTATTTAAACTCATAAAAACTGCACAAAATGTCATTGCCTCATTCTCTACATCTTCCATATAATTTCCTTTCATTTGAACTCTTTTATTGCTATCTTTTATTCTAATGTTGCAACTTTTATTTTTCTTGAATTAAACCCCAAGAAGAAAGAATAAATAATAAATAAATCTCAGTTGGACCTCCTGATTAAGATTCTAATGAACAAATAAATAGTCATTTATTATTACAAAAGGGACTTTGAAGGTCTTATAATCTAAAAAATAAAAAATAAAATTCCTACATTTATTTGCCTTCAATGGGTTAATAGCATTTAACATTATAAAGTTACTTGTTGAATATGTAATTAGAATAAAATAGAATAATCTTGATTGTTGCTGTATGACTTGTGTACAACAATTATAAAGAACTTTGCACATGTATGCAATAATAATTATATCATGTGGTGCATAATTATATTTTTTATTTGGACACATTATTTATATGATAAAAACATAATGAGGTGTTGAACGATGTGAAAATATTTTTTGATTTTACATGTAAGAACCGGACTTCATGGTGTTGAAGAACAGAGTTGTTTCTTTCTTGTCTGGGGCTAAGAATAATTTATTTATTCTTTCAGAATCGAGAAAATTTAAATAAAATCTTAGTTATCTTAAGCTGAAGTAAACAGAAATATGGTCAGAACCAATGAGCGTTTAATGTTCAGATATCCTTCCCCCATCCCTGAAGTTTATTATTATTATTAATAATAATAATAATAATTTATTTATTTATTTTGCTGCCTTTCAGGACTTCCGTAGCTTCTAATGTAAAGATGATATAGTTTAATTTTATTCATTAATTCAACCTTTTTTAACCAGGAATGTTTCTGAATGTGTAAAATACAACCAGCAGCACTGAAATACAACCAGTTACATACTCTCACGTTCACACACATTTGTTCTTCTACACTGATGGGGACTTTGCATAGACTTCCATTCATTTTTTGATAATTTTATATCCTAACGCTGACCATTTACCCTAAAATTAACCTCACAGGTACCTACATGACCCTAAAACTTGTCATAGTTTGCTTTTGGTTTCTGATTTTTATGTTATGGTTAGGTTTTCGGGACATCTTTTGTTTTTTGTTTATGTGGGTTTTCTGTCGCAGTTCCTTTTTTGTCTCAGGTGTGTTCAGTTTCTGATTAGTGTCACCTTCGTCTCCTCAGGTGTTTTCTGTTCCCTCATTAGTTTTTTCTGTGTATTTAAGCTCCGTCCTGTCTCTGTGTCAGTGTCTGATCATTGTGCTGTAAAGCGTGTCTCGTTTTTCATGGTCTTTGTATTAAGAGGTTTTGCCTCGTCAGCATTTTGATTTAAAATAAAACCTTATTTTTGTTACATCAGAACCCTGCCTGTGACCTGGGTCAGTCTGTGCCTAAACCTGACAAAACTAACCTAAACTTAATTCACACCATACCTATAAACCTAACTAATAAAGCACAGTAGAGCTGCAAATAAGGTGAGGACTGGGAAAATGTCCTCACTTTGGTGATTAAAAACCTAACATGGTTCTCACTGTTTATTGATCATAAAAACCATAAAAGGTCATTAAAGCTATAAAGAACCAGCAGGAATCAGATCAAATTTTCTCTCATTTTGTGCTGCAGCTGTTATAATCAGAACATTTAAAATGTTTACATCTTATTTAAATGAACTCAGAGATAATTTCCTTCAGATTCAGCTGGTTTAGGAGCTGATTCCCCAGGTCAGCTGCAGAATATTAAAAAGTTTATTTCTCTAAAGGACCGTGAAGATCAGGATGTGCAGAGGTTCATAAAGAGTAATTAAACCTTGTGTTTTTACTGTCACAACCTGACCCGATGAGCTCAGAGTTTAACAAAGATAACAAATTAAAGAAATAATCTGTGTTGTAATGGTTTTGACAACAAACACAATGTAAAACTCTGTAAACTTTAAACAGCCTCTGTTTTAGGTTTGAATTCATGTTGAAAACAATATGATTGTATTTTGACTGTTCCTCCTTGTTCAGAAACCGTCACTGGTCATTTAACATGAAGTTATTTTCTTTTACCTGAAAGATTTCAAAGTTTGTTGCGAAATGGAAAAAGTGGATTTGTGTCTCAAGTCGCCTTTTTTATCCTCTCTGACCTCATCACCTTCCATCACATCACTGAGATTTTACTAAATGTTTTTTACAATAAAGAATTTCATAGCTGATCAGGAGCATTGTGTCGAGTAACGTAGATAAATTTGAGAAAATAAAAAACTACAAGTTTTTCATAGCCTCAAAAGAAAAACACGAGTCGATTCTAAATCAGTTCTAATTATTTATATTAAGACACTAATGTCATTTTTAAACTATGAGGAGTAGTTTTCTGTTTAGTTGTATGAATGAGAAAATCCAGTCATATAAAATGTGTTTTTATTCATGTCTAGCTTTATAAAATCAAAATAAGATGTTTGCACGGAGGCCTGATTATGGGATAAAATGAGGGAGCAGAGTCAAGCTGAAATAATCTATTATTAGTGCAGACCTTGAAATTACAGAGAACTTTCATGTAAAAGATGATAGTTCAGGTTTTATGATGTTTTACAAACAAACTGTGGCAAAAAGCAAGGATTTATTTAAATATGAAACCAGATATAGATTTTTTACAAAACCATCAACACACTAAAAACTGCTGGGTGAAGAACAAAACTATTTGTGACCCAGTGAAGGGTTTCAACTCAGCTGGTTATTACTGGATGAAGTTTTCTACTTAAGACTGGGTTTGAATTTCTAAATTTTCAAATTGGAATACAAAGAACAACCCAAAACAGGCCTTATTAAATTATTACAACCTGGGTTGGTGCTGACACTAATATAACCTCCATTAGCATCCACCTGTTAGAACCAACTACTGCTGTTTTAGAAACCCAAACTTACTGGCTGTGTCCAAATTCAGGGTCTGGGTCCTTCAAAGGACCTGGCCCACCTGGTCTAGGTGTCCTTTGGTAGATCCCGAAGACCTGAAAAAAAGTGTCTGTGAATTTGGACGGTCTAGTCTTCTGCTTTATTCCTGTCACTTTACAACTGTGATGACGCTAAACAGAAGCAAAAATAGATTTAAAAGATCTAAATATCAATATTATTATATTATAAATGTAAAACAACAAAATTAGCTTAAAGGCAATATTTGTAGAACTTATGGACTTATGGTAGGTGCACATTTATTTCACCAAACAGGGGCGGACTGGCCGTTGGGAGTACCGGGACTTTTCCCGGTGGGCCGGTGCATCACTGGGCCAGCACAGGCAGCGAGGAAAAAAAAGTTGTGTATTTGCGCTCAATTCCAGTAGATGGGGATAATGCACCAATTTACTGTTTACCAACCACCAACAAAGACCGAAGAAGAAGAAAAGTTTGCTGAAGAAGAGGGAGGAGTAGTAAGTACAAGAAAACGAATAATAAAAATAAGAATAACAAAAATGGAGAATAAACGTAAGGGAGGAGAATAAAAATTGAGAGAAAAGAAAAAGCATCTGCAAGAAAATTCACCCAAGTGTCAAAACTGACTTATTTTCTGCTGGTGCATTATCCTCTTCTTCACTGCAACCTATGTCTGGAGAACAACGTGACCGGGAGGAGGATGGTAGTCATGTAGGTGGCTGTATTTTTTTCTAGTTTGCTAACTTTTAAAACAATGCATTTAGTTGTTGAATAAATAAAGCCATTATCATGTGTGTACTAGGTCCAAACTGAGCTCAGTAGCTGACAGTTTGATAAAACTGTGTTACTTAAAATGTTTCGACATCAGTTTTAGAAATTTACATCATACATTGGCATTCTAAAAAATAAAAATCATAAATGTTTGTGGGTTTCATAAATTACCTTGCCCACTTGGATTTTTATTTTATTTTACTTCATTTTATTTGCATTTATTATTTATTTATTTATTGAATTAATGTCTAATATACAATAACAGTATATTGGAATGAAAAAATACTTTAAATTCACACAATTCATGTGCTGGAAAAAGAAAATGATACCACATTACATTACAATAATGTTATTTTTGTGGGGTAAAATCAAAATGAGTTAAAAATGACCATGTGGAACTCTGAGGGTCAATGCATGTGAGCTAACTGCTGCTCTGCTATCTTAATAACTTTACTAATTCCTCAACATTACATCCTTAGATTTTGTACAGTGCCCTGAGATGACGTTTGTTGTTTCTGCCTCCATCATCTGCCTCCAGCATTTGCAGACAGCTGCCAGCCTGGACCTTGATTGGGCCAGTCAGGTACTAAATTCCCAGGCCACTTTTTTGCCCCAGTCTGCCCCTGTCTCCAAATCAGCTGGTTTGATTTCTGACAAGAATAATATCAAAAAAATGTCCGAACACAACTTTTAATTTTTATACCTACAGATTTTAATTTAAAACTGTAGTCCTTTCTCTCAATTTGTCTGCTATTACTAGCAGAAAAACAATCTCCGGTCGGCTCACAGTGCATTATGGGATATGATGAACTGAGAAGGATCCATCGGACCGTCTCTTAAATCAGGGAAAATGGAGGACACATTGGTCGGCTGCATCAAAGGAGTCTTTAAATTTGGACAGCCGTCCACAGGGCGCTAAGCAGGCGACAAATTTGGCCTTCAGAAGACGCAAATTCCAGTGTAAACTAAAGTTAGCAAAGCTAACCTAGTTAAACATCTTTTATCTACCGTATTTATTCAAGTATAATATGTAAAATTTAATCCATAAAATCCATAAAGTTGTGGGGTAGTATTATACTTGGATAAATATTTTTACTTATGTATTTTAACTGAAATATCAGCAAAATTATTGAGTCTGGAAATGAGACCGCGTTGTAAAAAACAGTTGAAACGAACTCACCTGTGACACTCCTCCGTGATTCAGAGCGAGATAATGATCCAGGCAGGCGACGTGATGTGAAAAAAGTGGGGATAACAGCAGTCCTGCAGCTTAGTAATGATAACAAACCAATGACATCAGCGTGTGACCGAGCCGCTGCTGGTACAACAACAAACACATGTTCGTCTGTAATGGCTGCCGTCTACCGGCGCTCTAAAAAACTTTGCATCCATGAAAAAAGTTTCCCCACCAGAGGGGGCGCTCGCGAGTAGGAAGTAATCTGCTTTGCCCCCACAAGATGGTCCAAATCTCATGTGAAGTCTCTGACTTTTGTGTTGGCGCCTCCTGGTGGACMATGTGTAAAATGCCAGAATTCATGTGATGCTGCTACAGCTGATATACAGTATATTTGTTGTCAAAATACCTTTTAGTACATATGTTGTTAAAATAAAATGAACAGTCCAATGATCATTTTACTGATATGTATAAAGACTGCAAAGGCTGAAAAATCTTGAAGTCTGTATGAAACTGGAGGTAGTTTGAGGATTAAATTTTTTATCCTTTTTAAGCTCAGAAGTGAGGGGGGGTGTCATATTATACATGAGATTGTATTATACATGAGATTGTATTATACACGAATAAATACGGTAGTTGTTTTTACCATCTTTTATTGATAAAGTTTGATTTGATCAACTTCTAGGTTAAAATGTCACACTGAAGATCTCTGACTCAACTATGGGTAAAAATGTTTTGTCCAACCCAACCTGTGACCCAACAGCCTTAACCCAGTTATTAAAATAATCCAGCAGTTTTTAGGGTGTATTTAATTTTAATCTAGATTTTGGTTCAACCCATTCAGTTTGCCTGCTGTGATCATTTTTTGTTGTGGTTTTCTGTTTATAATGATGTCAACAAATGTTCTTAATCTGTTCTTTCTGACCTGATTAAAACTTTAAAGTAATGAAATTAATTAAATTTGTTTCTAGCTGAAATGGGACTCATTTTGGGAAGTAATTTAGGAGGAGCAGTTTCTGCCTAAATAAAATGTCTGATCACTGTGACGACACAGCCTGAACCACTTTAGGACATCACTTTTTAGATTTTTTTTATTTATCATTCATTTACTTTAGCTCCTCTGTGAGTCAGGGGGAGCTGGTGCCTGCAGCGTCTCCAGCCTGGACAGGTGAGGGTTAAAGCTTTCCTCTCCTCCCCTGCTTGGTGTGATGATAACAGAGAACAGAGAAGAGAAACTTGTCCTGCAGCTGGTTGGTGTTGAAGCCGAGGCTTTAACTTAAAGAATCAGCCGAGCTGAAAGTGATTGAAGTGACATTTACAGACTATTCAAGCTGTTTAATGTTCTGCAGCCGAGGAGCTAATTACTGTTAAAACTGCGTGAGAACAGGCGTGCACTTTTACCTCGAGGCTGTTTCTTTACTGCTTCCTTTAAGGTTGAGGACAAAGTGAACATTCATGCTGAAGGAAATTATTAACAACACAATAAAATAAGTTTTAAGCTTTTTTTTTCCCTTTATTGTAGCTCACAAACTGTTAGTCAATGTAACTTTTCACTTTCAGTTCCTGGACAAATGAAGAGAGGAGACGAGCTTAAAGTTGAACAAATTGTTTTTTGTAAGAAATCAGAGGACAAAAAATAAAATACATGACAAACATGAAACATGTTAAGTTCTATAATAATAATAAATAAATATAATAAATAATATAATAAATTCCTAAAATCCTTATTGAAGAACATGACGTCTGGTTTTGGTTGCAGTGTAACAAAGTACAAATACTTTGTTGCAGTACTTAAGGAACTTTGGTTATGCTTTACTTTAGTAAATATTTTTCAGCTGACATAACTTCTACTTATTACATTTTCACACAATTGTCTGTACTTTCTACTTTACATTTTTAAAAAGATAAGAAGTAGAAAGTCCTTACTCCTGTTTCATTTCAGCTTGTTATTGTTAAAAAATAAAAGCCCATCCTGGACAGATTAAATATTTAATCTGTCCAGGTTATTGGTTCTTATATGCATCACAACTACACATGACATCATGTCAGACTCCAGAGGACACGTTAGATTTATCTGAGTACCCAGAAAATGTACTCAAGTGAAAGTAGCATTACTTCAATGTATTTTTACTCAAGTAAAAGTAAAAAGTAGCATCCAAGATGTGCGAGATTTCATAATAAAGTTACTCAAGTAAAAGTAAAAAGTACAGCATAATACTACTAGTACATTTTTTCCAAAAACTTACTCAAGTAAATGTAAAGTACCCAACCATGGATGTATGTAGCCGAGTATGAAGATGAGATATCTGAGGTTAGACCAGTGATTCCCAAAGTTTTCAACATTAACATTTTAATATAACTTTATATTATGACCTTTAGTAAAACGTTTTTGGTAAGGTCACCTCCCACTACTGATCACTTTTACTCAATACTTTTACTTTCATACTTAAGTACTAGGGCTGCAACGATACAGAAAATTCACAATTCAGTTCAGTACTTTAGTCTCACGGTTTGATATTTTTCAAAACAAAACAAAAAAAGAAATGTCCATACCCTTCTTAATTTGTAATTAATTTAAATTAATTATGAACATTTGTTTAACCTCAAAAGTCCAGTTTTTAAATTAAATGTTGTTGAAACAGCAAGTTTCTCCGTGGATCTGTGCTCCACAGTGCAGCCTAGGTGGAGTAGTCGAACACAGATCCACTGATCCTTCAACACAGAGAAGAAGAGAAGACAAGCTGATAAAATATTAAAAGTATTGTTCGATACATAGTGTGTATTGAATGGTCCCATGCAGATACATGGATCTTTGCACTCCTAATAAGTACATTTTATTTCAAAAATGTACTTTTGATACTTACTACTATACTAAGTACTGTAATGTCAAATTCTTTAAGACTTTTACTCAAGTAATATTCTTAGAGAAGACTTTAACTTTTATCAAAGTAATTTTATAGTAAGATACTTGTACTTTTACTCAATTATCACTTTGAGGTACTTTACTGGTCGTGTGTTTTGGTGATTTTCCTGCGAGTTCTGAGCTTCAGGAACCAAATCAAAACTAGAGATGTTCTAATAAGAAACAACAAAAAGCTCCATAAAATACATTTCTCACAAATTACACTTTTCTCCCACCAGTTTTTTAGTCTTTCTCAGCAGAAATGTGTGATTGTCTTTAGTTTCCTACAGAAACAATGAGCCCAGCAGTAAACTGAAGTCAAATTGCAGAGCGTTTAAAAAAAAAAAAAGGCTGTTCTGAGGAATAACAATTGCTCCTGTTCAGTCCTCTGGTGCAGCTCTTTTGTTGAGTCACACTATGGCAGGAGGCGTTTGACTGAATATTAAATCGTGGCAAATAAAGAACATTTAATGGTCATTTTTTCCCCCTCCTTTCATGTGGTTACCTCCTGAAGCTTTATTCTGCAGGTCAAACGTGAGTGTGCCTGTGAAAATCACATCATTAAACCTATATTGTGTGTGGTATCAGATACATTTCAGGGGAATTAGCTTTATTAAGCCAACAAACGATGTATTCAAGAACAAACAGACTGATGATAAAGTCTTTATTTTCTCAACAATAGCATCACAATTTGGAGGTGCAGTATGGGTAATTACAGCCTGGCAACCTGAGCGTCCGGGCCAGGCCGTAAACAGCCAATAAAGCGAGTCGCCTGGCACACGCTGACCTTTTTTTCCCTCTTCTGATTATTTTTAACAACCATGAAAATACTAAGAAAGCCTGTATCTCTGTGAAGTACTCCCTCCCCCCCCACCAATCTCATATCCCCCTGCACATCTCCCTCATCTGCTGGAGAGAAACTGAAGCACCACTTCAAGCCCTCGCTATTATTTGCTCTTTTCGTGGCCCAGGCCCTGAAGTACTGCACTCAGTTAGGACCAGTAATGTCGATTCCATTTCAGCTGCTATTAGGCCCCGTCCGTTCTAGACCTGCTCGTTCGTTAGTTTTCCTCCGCTCTCTCTCCATCATCCATGTTGCCATCCAAACTCTCTGTTTTTGTTCTGCCATCCTCTTACCCCACGACCCCCAATCAGTCCTCCACCCATCTGCCCCCCCACCCCCATCCCACTCTGCTATCTCTGCCTCCATCCTCCTCTCCTCTCTGCACTCCCAGCCTGGCCCCCAGGGGAGCCCCTGCAAACTGCTTATTCAACATAAAGATATGTAACGACATTTTCCGAGGCAAAGAGGCCTGTGTGGTTTTTAATTCATATTTAATGGCTGTCAGGCTTAAATAGCCCACCATCCTAAGTGGGAGAGAGGCTGCAGCTCCTCCACTTAAGACTGAGAGCCGTCTGCTCTCAGATATCTGTCATCTGTTCGCTCCGACATGTTGCTCCTGACAAGCTGCAGACTCTACGTTCATCTCACAGGAAACATTCAAATGATTTTAATAAAACCCCTAAAGTTAGACCCTTTAGGATTTTATTATGAAAAGTTGTGCTTCTTTGTGTTCTGATGTAGATTTACAGTGTTTATAACATGACTAAACGATATGACTGTAAAACCTTAAGTAAAATCATGAGAAAAGTACAGATTCTGGTAATAAAATTATAAAATGTAAATGATAATTGTGAGCCATCACATCAAAAAGAGGATCAAGTCTAAAAGTGGAATATATAGGCAAATATAGTGTTTTGATAAAAATGTTAACAAAAATTGCATTTTGTCAAAACATAATGAATAAAAGCCTTATTTGAATGAACTGTCTGAAAAATAATCATAAAACAAATTTTTGAAGCACTTTTTTGAACAGTAACAACAAAAAACCAGATTTTGAGGAAAAACGCCTTAAAATTTTAGAGATTTTCCCTGTGAGCTATAAGTTTTGTTTCTTTTCAGCTGGGAAATCTCAATATTCAAATATAATTTGAGGTTTCCTCTTTATAAGGACATCAAAAATTCCTCAATAAATGACATAAAATT
>NW_013952772.1:64016-66462 GCF_001266775.1 Austrofundulus limnaeus
TAATAATAAAGCTTAAATACAACCAAATGTTATTTTATGTGGCTAAAATAAACATGTAATAATTAAAGTTTCTGTATTTTGTTGTTCAGATGCTCGTTTTAATAAAGTTTATTTAAACAGATTGTATGAAAACCCAGCAGGATGTTTCTGCTCTGACTGAACTGATGCCCTTTTTCAGCCTGAAACTTGGAAATGATTTTAAAAAATTAGTCTTTTTGTTGGTCATCATTTTGAAATGCTCACACACTTCACTTCACACTTCAGCACAGCAGGATGAAAATATCACGTCCAGCTGTTTTGGACACGTTGTGGTCAGCCTTTACAATTTATTTTTCTTATTAATTCCTCACATTTTAGTTATTGTGTAGAGGTGTGGAGCATATGTACATTTCAGAAAAGAGAAATATGATTAAAAACAAAAACAGGGTTCCAGAACACTTATTTTTGGTTTCACAGAAATTATAATTTATAGATCTTATTAAATATCAAACTGCACAAAATAAAACCTGCTGACAGAAAATCTACAAAGAAGGTTTTACTAATAAAGAACGAGACTTTGTAATTTTGGAGGAAGGTTCAAGTTTTAAAGTTGTTTAGAAACAACAACTTCTTTTTGCCTTTTTCTGCGGAGGACAGAGATACAAAAAAAACATCTGAAAACCATTAAACTAATAATCTTTAAAAAGTATTTAGATGAAAAACAACTTTTTCAGATGAACGTTAAATAGTAAAAATGAAACAATGCGTGGGCTCATGTGCGTATGTTTAATAAATGTTTATATTTAAATGCATAAAATAGTAAATCACCAATAAATGGTAGAATTAATTTGAATGATTAGAAAGTTTATCTGAATTAATGTGATTTTTTTGATAGATGAAGGTAAAAGTTGTTAAATCTGTGCAGAACATTTGTGTAAATGTACTTACAGTGTGTACTTCAACATATTTTTGTATGTGACAGTATAATTAGATGTACGTGTAAAACAACAAAGTTGTTTTCACGAGAAAACGTGCTTTAGTTCTGAAATGTTCAGATGAATAAATCCTGTTTTTATCTTTGTGCTCCGTTCTCATTTAAAAAGCCTTTTATTTTGAAAGGAGTGTAGAGAAACGTGTCAGTAAATGTGACTGAGTCAGAGCTGAAACTAATCTTATTGCTCAGATCTCTGAGTGTCGTTCACTTTCCTTTTTTTAGCCTTTTCTTATTTTTGGGTGTAAAAACAGCTCGTGAAGCTGTCCACCTGCTGACCGGCTCTCAGTCGATGCCGGCCACTTACCGCGGTCCGAGGAGAAAGGTCAGCGCTTTGAAAGGTTCCACTGTGCTCGCAGGGTTTCATCTGAGCGTCGTGGAAAATGTGAGTGATTTTAAAATTGATCTCTTTCCACAGGAGCGTTACTGTGGGGTCTCTTAGGCAAGGCAGCACTTGAGTAAAGCTTAAAAAAAAGGGCAGGAACACTGAGAAACGATCTACAGAAGCTGAGAGGGAATGTGGCATTCACTGACTGATTTGTTATAATTACAGAGCGGGCACAAATTAAATCCTCGAGGACCATTTGTCATTTTAGATTGAACATTTGGCCTAATATTTGCCTCAGTGGGGGGTCCTCTGCAAATGTCTCAAAGCCTTAAAAAAAAGTGATGGCCGAGCTTTTTGGGAAAGTAATCACAGGGTGCCAGGACTGAGAAGGAGCTCAGTCAGACACCATAATGCAATCATGTTCATTAAATAGTCATTGATTAAGTGTTACTTAAAGTTAATTAGGGACCAAAAGACTCTCAGACTCCCAGTGACATTTGTTCATGCTATAAAAAAAAGAAATGCCAGCACGGCTCTGGACTGGATGGAGAGCAGGCAGAGAATAAACTGCAGCCTCACCAGCAGCATTAAGTCATGAAACAATGGGGGGGCGGGGCTACTACCAAACATTAATGCCCTGGCTGCCTTGCATCATATTTTTTTCCTGAGTGGGGTCCAGGCGCTGAAATGTAAATAAATCTATGATGGTAAGAAGCTGGGAGCTCCAGTTACGGCTTGGAACAATCAAGAGGTTTTTCATGCTGCCCTGGAGGGCCGTCACAGGGACGGCAGCGTCGCAGGAGGGACTCACAAATCATGGCTCGGCTCACTGCAACACTTTGGTTTCTCTCTCTGGCTCCCTTTCTCTTTTCCCTCCTCAGGACCCGATGCTTTCTGTCTGTTTGTGATCCGACCCTTCAGAATAAAACCCAAAATTACTTCAATTTTAAACATCGATTAAAATAAAAGTGGAAAAAAAAGATTTGCCATTTGTGGTAATAATCTGACCCTATAGAGCAGGAATTGTAATTGTCTCATGATTTGATTCAAAATATGTTTTTCATTCAGAACTGATAGATAAGATAAGATAAGATAAGATAAGATAAGATAAGATAAGAAGATAAGCAGATAAGAAGATAAGATAAGAT
>NW_013952772.1:66537-74392 GCF_001266775.1 Austrofundulus limnaeus
GATAAGATAAGATAAGATAAGATAAGATAAGATAAGATAAGATAAGATAAGATAAGATAAGATAAGATAAGATAAGATAAGACAAAACTTTATAGATCCCACAGTTGGGAAATTTGCACATTACTGCAGCTGAATACAAGAGAGGCTGAGAAGAATAATAAAAGATAAACAAAAACAACCCCACAATACACACATGTGATATAGTAACGTATTAATGTGAGCCGGTTTGTTTCCTTCATCTTCATTTTGCAAACCTTGAACTCTCATTCTGTAAAAACACAAATCTTTATCTTCAACAAAGACTGTCTGCTTGAATCTGTTTTTTCATGTTTTGTTCTGGTGTTTTCTGCACATGAACACCTTCCAGAATCAGCTGCTGGGACATCAGGACATCCCAACCGGTTACAAACTGGAGGCCAACAGATATTTGATTTGTTTGTTTATTTATTTGTTCTTTTAAACTGATTTAGTAAATGAGAATCACGGTTGTTGTTTTAGATAAAAAAGTTTTAATCAGAAAAATAAATCATTCAAAAATATTAATTTTACAAACAAAATGATTTCCTTTATTAAAGAAGAATGTTAGATGATGATTAAAATGAGATTTATACAGAAAACAACAATTTCATGAACCTTTTTTGATTTTTCTTTTGTTTCATTATTTAATTTTTAATAATAGTTGCTTTAAACAACAATAAAGGGAGAAGTTTGGGGCTTTTGTAACATTGATTAAGTCTTTTCATTATCCTTCTTTAAGTGCTTAAAGGAAAACTACATGAATAAAAATACTCCAGCATCTGGATTATTTAAACATTGAAATATTTTCCTCGTTAATCTGATCATGAAGGTGACAGTTGATTTAATTTACTGAAATAAATATGTTGTTTTAGAGAAGAGCTTATTTAACCTTTAACTTTCAGTTTTTGCAGAAGCAGCAGGATGTGAGACTGGCAGCTCAGGAAAAAGCAACAAAAAAGACTTATTTAACATATTTTATCTGCAAAATGTCTAAAATGAAAAGAGTCCTGATCAAAAGAAGCTGATTGTTCAGTCAGCTGGGTGAGGATTCAAGGAACGGTCAGGAGCTGTGGTAAAGTTTGCTTCAAAAACAAAAACAGTGTTGTTTTTTTCTGATCCGGATCAAACTTTCTTTTAATTAGTGACGAGCAGAAGTCCATCCCATTAGCTCAGCTCTCACAGCACAACGCTGAGTGTCAGCTGTTTGTGTTGTGAACCCCACTCCACTCCTTTGTGGAGCAGAAATGGATTTGCTTTTAAAGACAGCAGGCTTTTTTGGAAAAAGAAATAAAGAAAAAAGCAAACAGGCTGAAATGGTGTGTGTAGGTGTGCAGGTTTTGTTCCTGAGTGAGAAAGGTGGTTTTGGCAGCTGTTGAATCATTGCTATTGATCCACCATCTTGTACCTTATCATCAATTAAGAAACCAGGTTTTTTTTGGGTCCATTTTCCAGAACCGTACAGGCTTCAGACATGCATGTCACCTTCTTCACAGCCTCTAAAGGCTGTTGATGCTCATTGAGTGATGGTCTCTTCGTCCTCTGGTCGATGGGCCTGAGCTCGTCATCGATCCGTCTGGGTCAAGCTCCGGGCTCGGCCCGTGTTCTGTTCTGATCCACGGAGGGGAGCTGGGTGAGGCAGGTCGTGGCCACAGTTTGCCTCAATCAAACGTGGCTGGCAGAGGTTAACAAGAAGCAGGTAAACATGGAAACATGACACCTCCCTGCTCAGGTGACTGAACAACAACTGACTATTAAAGGGCCAATATTATGTGTTTCTCAGACATATATTTAAATACCATACCATAATAAAGTATCTATGTCACCTTTAGCTGTTCTTAAAATGCTGTTTTTATGTTTAAATAGAAAATAAACTTATCTTCCCATCCAACCCATTCTCACTCCTGAGTCGTCACATATTGACACTTTTCCAAAGTTCCCTCTGCGTCCGATTTTGACGCGTCAGGTCTCCCCATGCGTCATTTTTTGACGAGATGGTGCGGAATCTGTTGCCATAATTTCTGAAAGAGTAGAAAATGCACAAAAACTACCGTCCCAAAGCCTAAGATTACCTTTATTCACTTTAGACATCCTGTCCCTGACCCTAGTACCTAAAATTAACCATTTTTAGAAAATGTAGGAAATTCACGTAAACTACGTGTCCCAAAGCCTAAAATTACCTAATATTCGCTGTAGACATCCTATCCCTGACCCCAGTACCTAAACTTAACCGTTTATCCTGATCCCTCATGTTAACCTCAGACCCCCGACCCAAAGACCCCTGGTGGCGCAACCCGGAGAAGACGTGGGCGGCAAGGACTGACACGAGGGGGTCACCCGACGCATCAAAATAAGACGCAGAGGGAACTTTGGAAAAGCGTCAATATGTTGACGACTTGGGAGTGAGATTGTGTTAATTTCCTCTTTTAAACGCCTTGAAATTGGCCTCTGTCTCTTTAAGAACCACCTTCTGCTTCTGTCCCGTCCATTTCAATTCGCGCTCGCGGGTGCTATGATGCAGTTTACTTGGCATCTGAAAATACATTTCCTCAAAGGTATTTTTAATCTGAAAAGAGCTTCAATGAGTGAGAACTAATGTTGAGAGCTCAGCAGACAATTAAGTTTCACTTTCAGTTTCACCCGAGAGCCTGCAGGAGTCATGGGCGGGGTGTGTGGGGAGGAGGTGGTGCGCTCTGCCATGAGGAAGTTCAGCTTAAAGACACGTCCCAGGGGCGTTTCTGGTCCCCACCTGTCGTTTTGCTCCTTAGCATGGCTTCATAAAAACACTGCAGGATTTCTCAAACATGATGAATGAGTCAGAGCAAGGCTTTGGGCATGTTTTTATGAGAGTATAACATTATAACATGATATAAAACTCTAAAAAGTTTATTTTACATGATATTGCCCCTTTAAAAGTTGGATTTTTCGCAGCTAATTGCAGCTGATTTATTTATTTCTGTCTTCTCTCCGGTGTTAGTGGCTGCATGTTTTATTTTTTAAAAGCTCTTGATTCTCACACATCGTGCACATACAGTATGAGCAGAAAAGTAAAAAAAAGAAATAAACTGCTTCTCCTGTGTGAGAGTTATGACCTTTTCACAGTTAATGCAGTTATTCCCCTCCAGAACCCCAGCTCCTGACCCACAAAGAGCCCTGCCCACAGATTTGTGTGTTTTGTGCGAGAAGCAGTTATTTTAACTTTGTGCTGTTTGCTTCAAGCAGAGATAAGAAGCATTCTGCAGGAGTCTGTGGGGTCGCTACTTTCTACCTACTTTTTTTTTTTTGCAACTTTTATTTTTCAGTCCCACCTGATGTTGACTCAAGTGGCATTTCAGGTAATTTAACAGTTCCCCCAGGAACCAAAAAAAGGTTTTATACAACTTTTTTTAAAGTCTCAAACTGTGTTACTACATGTGACCACCTGCTTGTGTTATTTTGTGAGAGGGAGAGAAATGTGGCACTTTCCTGACAGGAAAAAACTTTTAACAAGGCAAACAGGTAAGGCTAAACAATACCTGTGTGATCCAAAACAACTCCAACTCACTGATGGTTTAAAGCCTGAAGAGCTCCAAACTGACCCTGTAGGTATCAGGACCGAGGTGTTAAAGTAGATCCTTTAATGCTCTTTCATGGCTGAAAGCACCGACCATTACTGACAGGAATAAAAAAAACATCCTTTTGTATTTCTCCAGCCTTGGAGCTGCTCTGTGGTCAGCATGATGTTTTTAGAGCAGCACTAACTCTTTCACAACTTTTCACAGCCACTAACACCTTTACCTGCTGCTAAATGATAGAAATATGAGGTTAAATATGAGCCAAACTGGATTTGTTCCACAGATGATCTCTTTCACATTTACTGCTTTTCTGCACAGCGATGCAGGAGAGCTGGTGCACTGAGTACATGGAGAAAACCCATGCATGCACAGGGAGAACACCTAAGGGCTGCGTCACACGGCAGGATAATTGTGCCGAATTCTGGCCCTTCTGATGACCTTAAGGACGTCCAGATTATCGTGATGACTCTGAAGATAATCTGAGCAGATATTCCCGCCCTGGTGGTGAGTTAGGAGTTATCTAGTCGGCTCATTAGGACGTCAGGACCGCTCCGACCTCAAATCGGGGATATTCAACATGTTTGATTTTTCAGCCCGATATCACAGGTGTTCACCCAAGAACAAACGAGCTGCGACCTGCTGAATGAGACGTGTGGCCAATCAGAAAGTGAGGTGACGTAAACATAGAGGGGAATCAAAAAAATAAAAAAATTAAAAAACTGTCATGACTCACCGGAAAATCTGCTGGATGTTAAAAATCATTCTGAATTGTTTTTCCTCTGGTAAAAATAGTCCATAAATGATCAATATTGTTTCTTCCTCGTCAAAAATGTTTATTTACTCTGAACTCACGTCTCTCTGGAGATCACGTGAGATTTTTCCTTTGATACCTGAATTCTCGCGAGATTTCACGAAGTCTCGCGTGATTTAATATCTGACATCTGACTGTTCATGAATGAAATGGCTTTTCATGTGTGTGTGTGTTGTCTCTTGCCGTGTGGCAGTTCACCACACTGTAGGACCAAACCTGGTAGATCCATGATGTTTTATCCTCACATGTGGGCTCTATTAGTCTTTAAAATCGGCTGACTCTTAAAATCTTGTAGTGTGATGCAGCCTTAACCTGCACACTGAAAGGCTGCTGGCTGGAGGTAAATCTGCAACTTTTAAAGGGGACATATCCTGAAAAATACACTATTTTTTGCCATTAAATGCATTTCCTTGTAGTGTCTAGGGCTGCGTTCACACTGCAGGTCTTAATGCTCAATTCTGAGTTTTTTTTAAATCCAATATTTTGGTGTGAACGTTCACATTACATTTTAAAGAGTAACTTACCCCAAAATTTTTGCACCTCAGAAAATGGGCGGGGCTTGTGGAATTACAATAAGGAGGAATTCAAACCGAAGCTCACATGTCAACCCCTTTGGACATTTACCTGTTTGACGAACTTTAAAAATCTAAAATTTTTGCTAAAAATCTGTCACAAAGCAGCAGGAAATGAGAACCAGAGAACTTATTTCTAGGGGCAGAGCGGGTTGGAAGAAGATTAATTGATGTTATTATTGTAGTATTAACGTCCTACAGGCTCTGACTTGTTAAATAAACTTGAAACTGAGTTTTTGAAAAAAATCTGTAAAGCTTGAAAATAATCCGTGAGATACAATACTAATATAATTATAGATACTCTATACATCTGCAAAATGACAGAAAATCCCTGTGAACTACAGATGAGCAGTACAACTTGACGTTTGCCAAAACATACAGTTCCACTTTCTATAGAGCCCAACTGAGTGGCTTCAGTGTGAAAAAGAAGGGTTAAAAAGCATCATATATACTTTAATAAGTGAGGTGACCACTCCAAGCACAAAACAAAACATCAGATCTCTGATCAGTTCTGCACAAAACATAAAAATAATTCTTATGATGTTTGTCCTAAATATGAATATGTGCTCACATGTTGGCTTTTTTAACTTTATGTATTTTGCTTGTTTTAAGATCTCCTGCAGGTAAGATACTGACTGCTCATTGGTACTTCCCATAACTTCAATAAAACAAACAAACAAAATAAATGATCCAAAGAGCTGCGAGCGCAGTTTTATCTGCTCATGTTCTGAACAATCACTGCTCCTGACTCTGACCCCGAGACGTTTGTAGTTTGACCTTTGACACCGTCGACCCTTAATGCACTATAGCTCTGTCAGGCTTGTGACGGGGCACCTCTCTCTGCAGAGACGGGTCCTCATCCATCCTGCAGAGATGTCAGCTTTACAACCTTCTTCCTGGATTTACCCGACAGGCTGGGGTTCAGGTCTTTGTCCGAAGCAGCGAGGAGACAAAGGGATGCGTCTGGTTGAGTTCAAATTAATGTGTTGCCCAGGGGTTGTTTTGTGCGTTCATGGTCAGGACAATTAAATGATTATCCTGCAGCCTCTGATGCTGCTCAGGGTCTCTGCTTGTCCTACAGATGAGGAACCACGACAACGCTTTGGTTTGTGAATTAAAATGTACATGGATGTTATTTACAGTTTCTGTTTAACTTTTTTTGTTTTGTTCATTTGTTTTACTTCCACACCAAATTTCAGTTCCATATCTGTAAAACTGGCTGAGTTACAGCCATTTTGTGTTTGTCACATTCACTTAGCTGTGGCCGTCATCTTGAAGTTGGCTAATTCCAAACGTTAATCAGTTGTAGACAAACAACCAGTGATTATTTCCTGAAAGTTTCATTCAATTCCATGTTGTAGGTCGTAAGATATTTTGCTAACAGACAATCAAATATGCACACAAAAACAAACGTATACCTTAGTGAGTCGCTATTTTTGTCACAACTTCAGCTGCATTTTTTTTGTCTCAGAACACGAAACAATAAAACACAACAACAGTTTGATTCATTTGTTTTTATTTATTTTAAAAGGACAACTTGTGATCCAGAATCCACAGAAATGATGCTGCAGGACCACTCAACCAACCCCTGTGTTTGGCTGCATTTTTTTTTTGTTCCATTTATAACCTCCAGCAGCTCAGGATGAGAGCGGCAACACAATTATTATGTTCCCGCTTCCTATTTTAGCTGGATTATTAAGTTTTTTTTGTGTGTTTTCGCTCTGCAGTGCACAAAGCGTGTTCTACAAAGCTCTTAAACGTGAGCGCAGCTAAATGTTCTGATCCAGTTTCTGCTTCCAGTGGAAATGTGAAGAATGATGGTTGTGCTTCTGGGAAGTTTATATTGAGAGACGAGTCATAAAAAATAATTACCCAGATGAATCATCTGAACTTCATGTTGTGCATCAAGTTCAAACAAAAGCAGGATGACAGAAACACACACGCGCGCGTGCGCGCGTGTGTGTGTTTCTGTCATCCTGCTTTTGTTTTCTACAAGCTTTTACATGCACGTTTTGTTGACTTTGGATGAAAGAAATCATTGAAATCATGTACAAATGTAAAGTCGAGCTCACGTCCTCGTGTCTTTCCTGTCAAACTGACTCCTCTCTGCTCGTCCTGGGTGAGCCTCGCTGCACCAGATAAATAGGAGGGGTCATAGCCACGCATTGTGAATAAAGTGCCACTTTACTCTCATTTTTCAATTAGGATAATGGAGAGCAGCTCTATAAACATGAATATGAGCTGAAGCTGTGGCAGGTGGGAGGGGGGAGGGAGACAACATAAAGATAAAACCTGACATCTTTAACCTCTGGATGCTTTGTTTACCTAATCTGATACAGCAGCTCAGGGTGAGAAATCCATCTGTAAAGTTAGCGTGGTGCATAAGTTGTTGTTGTGTTCAGTGTATAGCGTTCAGCAGCGTTTGTTGTGTCTGACTGCCTGTTGTGTTGATGTAGTGGAAGAACCAGAAGTTCAGACACTGAGGCAAACGAACCAAAGTGAAAAATCCACTTTTTTAGCTGTTAAATATGTTTGGTTGTGGACCAGGAGTTTAAAAAGTTGAATTTAGTTTCCCCTGGTGCTGCAGAGATATCTTTATATTCCATTTGGGTCAGAAGTTTCAACCCGTTCAGTTTTCTCTACACCTCTTTGTGACAGAGGTGCCGTCCCAAGTGTTACATGCACACACACACCCGACACTTACCTTTTAGTTTCAGCACAAACAGGTGTGTTTTCTTCTGGAAGAGAGACGAAGAAAACATGTTATTGATAGAAGTAATGGGCCTCATGCAAGAACATGTTCGTATTCTTATCCTAAATTTCTCTTACTTTTGTTCGTYCAAAGGGTTCGTACGAACATGTCACGTCAGATTCAACAAACACTTCTATCTTCAGGAAAAGTG
>NW_013952772.1:77040-78717 GCF_001266775.1 Austrofundulus limnaeus
AAATCACTCGTACGCACAACTTAAGAACAAATCTGTGCGTACGAACGGTTCTTGCATGAGGCCCAATGACAATAAACTTGTAGAGGAGAGAGACTAAAGACAGTTTGTCCTCCAGCAGTCTGAGCCTATAGCAGCAGAACTAAGGAATAACTCAGGAAACCTAAACATAACTATAGTCCGTCCGTCTGTTTTCTTCCTCTTATCCGGGGAACCACCTCAACTGGCTCCTCTTGACGTGGAGGAGCAGCGGCTCTACTCTGAGTCCCTCCTGGATGACTGAGCTTCTCAGCCTGCAGAGGAAACTCATTTCAGCTGCTTGTATCTGTGATCTCCTTTCAGTCACTACTCAAAGCTCCTGACCATAGATGAGGGTAGGAACTTAGACCGACTGGTAAACCGAGAGCTTCACCTTCTGGCTCTGTTCCCTCTTCACCACGACAGACCGTTACAACGCCCACATCACTGCAGACGCAGCACCAATCCACCTGTCCATCTCCTGCTAAATTCTTCCCTCACTTCTGAACAAGAACATAACTATAGGATTTAACAAAAAGGATAACAATGCAGGAACAAAACATTTACTTTTTTCACTTCAATGCAGTTGCTGGACATTGTACATTGTTGCCTTTGCTTTAGTTGAGTGTTGCTGCATCCCTCTATACAATCTTACTCATTAGCTATGTTTACATGGACATAAGCAATCGGATTAAACAGCCGTTCAGAATAAAAATGCATCATGTAAACACCCAACTCAGATTATTCTGATTCGATTGAGCTCGATCCGAACAAATTTTTAATCCTAATGAAAAGGGTGGGTTATGCCGATTGATAATCGGAGTGATGTTCATGTAAACACTTAATCGGATCATCTTATTCTGATTATAGAAAACTGACCTGAGTGCGCATGTCTGCTGAC
This sequence comes from Austrofundulus limnaeus, assembly GCF_001266775.1. Classification (NCBI taxonomy): domain Eukaryota; kingdom Metazoa; phylum Chordata; class Actinopteri; order Cyprinodontiformes; family Rivulidae; genus Austrofundulus; species Austrofundulus limnaeus. The sequence continues at coordinate 77,957 of NW_013952772.1, forward strand.
TTTCATTCACCAGGTTCTGCTCTTTAGAGGAGGCGGGGCAGCAGCACTGTAGTTTCTAGCTGCAGAACTTTTCCTCCACGCTCTCTTAACAGATGAAAAAGGAGTCAAACAGCAGACGCTGCCTCACAAAAAAGAAAAACAAACACATATTGCTTCATCTGCAGCTCAATGTCTCTACCATTAGTAAAAACACGGCTCCGTCCTGAGCGCACAGAGGAGCGTTGTTTACCTTTGTAACACGGAAGTAGAGCTGAAAGTTTACAACACTGCGCATGTCCGGACTTTTATTCTGAATAAAACTCCGGTGCATGTAAACACTTGTCATGATTGGATTGTGTCCTTGTAAACAGTACATTCGGATTATTTAATCTGAATACATTTCAATACGATCAAAAAATTGTGTGCATGTAAACATAGCTAGTGTTGGCACCTGGAATGTCATCGTCATTTATGTTTACGAGAAAAATAGCTTTGGATCCAGGCATGATGTGTGCGGTCGCTGCGAACTTTGTCTGGCATCTGTCATCCCTGACCAATGCTGTTTCGCAAAAAGGTTTTTGTGCTCACTTGAGGTGGTTTTTGGGTTTTCAGAAAAAGAGTTAATGCTCAAAAGATGAATAAAAAAAGATAAAAAGATGGAAACATATTTACAGAAAAAATACTGATGTAGAGGTAACCCTGGTGAAAAAAACTTTTCTATTGTTTATTTTCTTTGTCTTTGATTTTATATTTTTACACTTATAAGAAGAAAATCATTTTAA
>NW_013952772.1:79161-80460 GCF_001266775.1 Austrofundulus limnaeus
TGACAAGTTCTTTTCCGATTCATGACCGGAGGGGTATTTCATCATATCTGATTTCATATCTTTCAAGATCTTGTGGAACATGACTTTATGGGGTTAAGCTGGTATTAATCTCATAGAGGAGAGGGTTCCTTACACTGACACAGTGAATATTCACCACGAGCTGCTGTCGGGGTCTTCCTGGATATAATTGTAACTTGAAGAGAATCACATTTCGTTTTCTACGTCTCCAGACAGCAGGAACATCATCAACACCAGCTGATATGACAGAATAATTACAACTTTCCTGATAGCAGCAACACATTCCTGACAACTTCTCTCCATCGTCCTGAGACGTGTCCCTGTGAGGTCACTTCCTGTTTACTACAGACATGTAACGTCTGATGTAATCACACTTTGTGTGGCCTGGTTGATTCAACACAAGCACGTTGATGAGAACATGTCTGATGTGTATTTATTTTGTTGCGAAATTTTATAAGTTCGCTCAAAATGAGCATTAAAACTGGATGGAAACACGTCTGATGTGAAGTAAGAGAGAAGTACTTGATGAGCAGGTGAGAGGGATGTTAACAAATGATGGACAGGTGAGTAACGAAGAGCTGAAAACAGGACAGACTGAGAGAAAACATTGATGATGAAGACATGAAAAATGTGTTTAATTCACTAAACACAAGAAACTACAAAATAAAACTGATGACTAATGATGACTAATCAATGTTAGTCTTCTGACCAAATCTATCAAACACACAAGCACATTTTAATTTTGTTTTTTTTTGCTACAAACACGATCATTTTCAACCTGTGGTGGCACATAAACCAAGCTAGATTACACCAAATGTGGAGGAAAACAATAAACAAAATCAAAATTTCCTCTCCAGCTTTTTTCTCTTAACTCATCTCCTGAATATGTGACAGAAAAGTGTTTAAAAAGTGAGTTTTCAGCAGAGGTACAGAGCACGTCTCCCCCCCCTCCCTGGCTCAGCTCCTCAGGTTTCGGCTCATCTGCATGAGCCTCTCAGAGGCCTCTGGTGTCCACAGCCTGGCTGCTAATGAGGGGCAGAGACGGGCCGGTCCGGTTACACACAGACCGTACGCACATGGAGCTCTTACTACAGCCTCCATCCATCGATCCTGTGTTTACCCCTCGGACCTGAGCAAACACGTACAAACACGCTAACAACGCATGACGACACTCTGAAAAACACCCCTGCAGCCTTCACTGATGTTTAAAAGCTAATAATTTACTTCAACACACACACACACACACACACACACACACACACACACACACACACACACACA
>NW_013952772.1:80546-88311 GCF_001266775.1 Austrofundulus limnaeus
AGAGAGATTTTGGGGTTGATGATCCAACCACAGAAATTGAAAAAAAAAAAAAAAAAGCCCAGGCGAGGGTTGGGTGATGTGAAAAAATATGAGAAGGAAAGTGATGAAGAATTTGAGACGGCTGCACCCAACACTGTTGTCTTTCTTGTATCGATCAGGGAGGGAGGGGGCATTGAGGGGTGTGCGTGTGTGTGTGTGTGTGTGTGTTTGTGTGTGTGTGTATGTGTGGGGGGTACTTTTGTCTGGTGAGAGTCTGGGATGTGTAGATCTGTAGATAGAGATGCTATAGCATGTTATACATAAATTACAGTGAGTCGCCTCTCTGTATCCTGTTCCTTCAGCGTGTACTGATCAGATAAGAGCCTGCAGACATGAAGCCTTCAGCACTCACTGTTTACACAACTACACACTGAAAACTGATGGCTTAAAGCTGCTGGGTCAAAGGCAGACATAAGGAACACTGAAATAAATTAAAAAAAAAATCACACTGAATGGACCGGGTGCTGCAGTTCTTACAACATCGGTGAAGGAGAACTTTCTATTTTACCCAAAAGTCAGATTAATTAATGGTTTTACTAACTGAATAAAGTTAAAAGGTTTATCTCGATACAGGCTGATAAAAAGAACAGAGCTGGAGCTTCCAACAGTCTGACTCCTGGTGATGATGGTGAAGGAAGTGCATGAGTTTATGGCTCCACCCGTTACAAATGATGGAGCTCTGCTTCACTTGGATCAGTATTTTTCTGATGTGTGTTCAGAACGGTCCTACTTGATCTCAGAATTGTGTAATTAGTGTGTGGCACTTTCTATCTGATGTGCAAAAGTGCAAACTAGAGACTTTAAATTTGGACAAAAGTCTTGAGACGTTCAGTTTGCTTCAACAGCTGGAGCATGAGAAGGTTCTGCTTTACAGGTCAACTCCTGCAAACAGCAAGCTTCTGCACAACTTCCTCTTTTTCTGCTTGACAGCAACAAAGGGTTAATTTAAGAGCACAAAGTCAACTTTGACCTATTTACAATTAAATATATTTTTATTAGACCAGATCCAACAGAAAAGAAGAAAAAAACTACAAAAATAAACTCCACAGATCCTGACAACTTGTTGAAATCATTTCTCATGTTTTTTCTCTCCTGAGCTTCACCTGCTGAGTTATTTTGAGCAGCAGCTCCTTTATGTTCTTCATCCCAACAGTTCACCTTCTTTCAGTCATTATCTCCTTCAGGAAATATAGAAACAGTAACATTTTACAACAAGGTAAACTACTTAGTAATTACTTATTAACTACTTAGTAACTACTCCGCAGTTCCGTCATGTGTCCTTCATAACTACTTCGTAACTATTAGTAACTACTTAGTTACTACTCAGTAGCTCCTCTTTGGTGTCCTTAATATATACTTATTAATTACTAAGTAACTACTCAGTAACTACTCAGTACTTCCTATTTCGTATCCTTGATTACTTAGTAATTACTTAGTAACTACTCAGTATTTCCTATTTGGTGTCCTTAATAACTACTTAGTAAGTACTTAGTAGCTACTCAGTAACTACCCGGTAGTTCCTCTTTGGTGTCCTTCATAACTGCTTAGTAAATACTTTGTAACTACTCAGTAGTTCCTATTTGGTGTCCTTAATAACTACTCAGTAATTACTAAGTATCTACCCAGTAGCTCCTCTTTGGTGTCCTTAATAACTACTTAGTAATTACTAAGTAACTACTCAGTAGTTCCTATTTGGTGTCCTTAATAACTACTTAGTAAATACTTAATAACTACTTAGTAAGTACTTAGTAGCTACTCAGTAACTACCCAGTAGTTCCTCTTGCGTGTCCTTCATAACTACTTAGTAATTACTAAGTAACTACTCAGTAGTTCCTATTTGGTGTCTTTAATAACTACTTAGTAATTACTAAGTAACTGCTCAGTAGTTCCTTTTTGGTGTCCTTAATAACTACTCTAACTAAGCTACTCTGTTTATTAGTTTTTTCTTTATTTACCTGCTTTCAGAGGGTTGCATAGTTTTTATTGTTTAAGAATTCTAACTGAACTGTATCTTGTTGGAGGAGTTTTCATAACATTTCTAAAAGTAAAGGAGATTATTTAATATGACAATCTTGCGGGTTGCATCTGTTTTACAGCCTTTTAATCAGGATAGATGTAAATAAATCTGATTTCTGGATGGTAGGTGTGAGCAAACTAATAAAACAAATCACACTTTAGAGATATTTGCAATTAAAGTGACTAAAGTTTTGGTTTTAAATTGAAATCCTAGAAAATGAAACTATGTTTTGCTTCCTAAATCAGGTAGGAAGTCTTCAGCACTTAATTAGATAATGACATAGACATTTTATTTTGTTTTAAATCATTTACTGAAATAAAGACGTGACACTTTTCAACTAATTGTTTAAATAAACCAACTCTGCTCAGTCCAGAATTATTTTTCCTCCAAACCAAGTTCATTAAATGATACAAACATATAAAACATAAAAAACTCCTGTAACAAATACTAAATTTACTCAGTGCATTTCATCTCTGCAGCAGATGAGAGGTTATGAACCCCTGAGAGTGGATTCCCAAAATTAAACTGATTATTCTGTGTATTCCACAGAAATGATTCACAAAAGGAATACTGAGAACAAGCGATCATCTTCATGATATACAGTAAGTGCTCATTATGGAGCAGGGCCATGGGCCTCTTCAGGACCACTAAAATCAAATAAAAATTCAAGACCGACTGAAAACAGGGTAATTTGTTCAGAATTATGAGTTTTGTAGAAATAACTCACTCAACCTTGTAGCGATTCAGCCCAGGCTCCCACTTTCCAAAACAGACAAAACAAGGACACAGTTTCCAACTGGAGACATAAAAACAGAAAACAAGAGAAGAAAAAAGAGATGTTTTATGAACATGAACAATAATTTAAACAGTTTTCAGTAGAAGGGTTGTGTACGGAGAATAATGATGACTAAAACCAGCTGTTACAATGTTAAAAAAGGAGAAATAAAAACAAAATTAATGCTGCTTTAATCTTGCTTCTCATTATCCTGCCTTAATGTGGACTATTTTTACAAAACTATTAAGCTTATTTAAATATCTCATTTACATGCAGCCGAAGTGATGCCTCTTTGGGTTTAGTTTCATGCAAAACAACTCATTTAATCTGTGCTCCATAAATGAGTGGATGCACAGCGAAACAAACGGCAGCCGGGAGCAATGATTTCATACAAACATGGGAGCTTTGTGCATTTACCAATTCAAGTGTAAAAGCCTTTCTTTGTACTTGATCCAAAAGGGCTTTTACTCACCTGATTGTTCTCTTGTTAAACTCCGTCCGTCTCTGTCCCCCCCCCCCCTCCCCCCCCCACCTTCCGTCTCGTTCTTCAATGCCGAGCATTAATCTGAAACTGATTGATCATTGTTTAAGTTGCTGAGAGAAGTGCGGCCTCGCTCCGTTCTTCTTGTCTCCGTGTGTTCAGCCTCTTCCACGGACCCTTGGTGGGCCTGCTTCAAAAGAGAAAAAAGCACTTAGCCTGCATGTAAGGTTGTGGTTTATTAAAGAAAATAATAATAAAGGCAGGAAGATTGAAGCCTTGCTATCAGCAGCTCAATCAAGATGACGGCCTATAGGCAGCTTTAGATTTACAGGGATTAGTAGAAAATTTGTTCCTCCGTCCAGCTGTTCTTATTTGATCCTGTTCAGGGTCTCAGGGAGCTGATGTCTTTCTCTGGTGGAGAATGGGAAAAAGCCTGGAACACCTGGTCACCAGTCCCTACCTGGACCAATGGAGACCCAACCTGCACACCTACAGGGTCAGTTTAGCATCATTACCTGGCATATTTTTGGACTGGGGGAGGAAACTACAGACAAAGTCTAAATTCACACAAACTCTACCCAGCCAGGTGCTGAAGAAGAAGCCCTGAGCCTCATCCAGAAACACTGCAGTCCGACCCGAACAGACTGGAGCAAAGTGAAGAACGGTTCTGTGGTCAGACGGATCCAAACCTGAAGTTCTTCAATCGGAGACCCCACGTCCTCGGTACTGAAGAGGAGTCTGTCAGTGCACAGAGCCTGTCTCTCTGATGGATGGAGAAGGGTTCTTAACAAATAACAAAAACTGAAATAGAAAAAAAAAACTTTTTAGATAAGTGAAATAAAAAACTAAATGAAAAAAAGATAACTAACTTAAACTGTTTTTTTTACAAAACTAACTCAAACTAACTGAAATAATAGAATATCCTTCATTTTAGGTTTTGTCAATTTATTTTAAGCGGTGTGAACTGATTAAACCAGGGGTGCCCAAAGTTTTTCACAGAAAGGGCCGACATTAAAATCTGTCAGAGGGCTGTGGGCCAAATGTAATAATATAATATATAAAATGCTTTTTTAAACTAAAGTCCTTTTATTTCCTGAAAAAGTTGTTTAACCTTCCTTTCTGTATAAAAGAACATTACAGAATATAAAATAAAACAAACAAGTCACATATGGCCAATTAACAAAAAATAAAAGTTTCAGTATATCAGTCGTGCAAGAATGGGTACATGATGCAGATGATGGAGGGGTGGATCTTTTAGAGTCATTTATACCAGAAGCCTGTCATAAAAACACGTTTTAGATCTGTATTTTTTTTACAAATGAAAATAAAGTTTGACACACAAGTCAGTGCTTTAGCTCCAATGAGCTGAAAACATGTCGCACGGTTAATAATCAACTGATAATCTTAGTTTCAGTGCTTTAGTACACGTAGTGCAAAATATCAATGTGCATGTCAAACAGCAAAACAAATGATCAGCAACATTAACAACAGCTTGATTTGAAAAAAAAAATTGTTTAATCATTAAACAAATCTTTTTTTTTTTCATTTTTCAAATCAAGCTGTGTCCATCTTACAGCGCCTCATGGTCCATTTACAACCTGCTGCTGCTCAGCATCGCCTGCAAAATGACCACAGCAAAAGTTGGGAGAAAGCTGTAAAGTCCGATGTGAGCTTTTTAAAATTATTAGACTGCTTTAAAAATAAAAGCAACAGTCTTGTAGTGGAAACAGGGGATAAAATAGGTGGAATATTTCCCAAAGGAAAAACCAAATGAATCAAGCTCACTCAAGATGGCTAAACTGTGAGTGTGATGAGCTAGCTTCTCTCAGTAGCTCCTGTAAAAAAACATTCAACAGTCGGGCCAGGTTACACCAGGCAGGAGACAAACATCACCTTCCTAAAACAATCGCACAACTTCTTTGTTGGAAAATTAAGTTACATGATTAGGTTAGTTAACTCACAGGAACACCACAAAAAACTAATTAATTCTTTAATTGTTTATCGTTTATTTTTCATTTATTCATTTCATTAAAACAAAACAAACAATTTATATACAATAAAAAGAAAAATATAAAAAAAATTAGAAAAACAATATGTGTGTATCAAAATCACAAATGAAATGAAAGGTAGCAAAGAGAAGAAAAACATCTCAAAATATCTGCTCCTTTTCTCCCAAGAAAACATTCATACAACAAAAAATGTATATCATTAACAAAACAAAAGACAAGAACATCTAATCCCTCCAGAATAACAGTTAATATAGGTGCATTTTAAACTGTTTCATTTTTTTTAACAATCGAACATTTATCATTTTCTTAAATGTACACATTGCAAAAACTGTCCACATAACTAAGTTTTAAAACCTTATATCAGCCAAAAAGTCTTTTTGATCTTGTTTTGAGACTGATTTCCTAAACAAGAACTGATTGTGTAAGAATAATCTTCTTGTTTTCAGAATGTGTAAGATTATTTGTCTTGTTAGTCTGAAAATTTGACTCAAATTAAGTCAAAATTTCTGCCAGTGGAGTCAGAAAATTTTACTTGGTAAGATTCTTGAAATACTTGATTTGACTCAATTATTTCTTATTTCAAGAATCTTACCAAGTAAAATTTTCTTACTCCACTGGCAGAAATTTTGACTTAATTTGAGTCAAATTTTCAGACTAACAAGACAAATAATCTTACACATTCTGAAAACAAGATTATTATTCTTACACAATCAGTTCTTGTTTAGTAAATCAGTCTCAAAACAAGATCAAAAGGAGTTTAAAACTTGGTAAGATGGACAGTTTTTGCAGTGCACAATGGTCCTGCATTTTTAACATCACTCTTCAAATCATCCCACAGTTTTATTCCCTGTAAGTCCACCGTTCCCTCAAACTACTTCTGAATCTGGGTTTTACAAATATATCTGTCCCTTTAAGGTTATAACAACTTTTTCTCTTAACAAAATCCACCTGGATATTTAAAGGTAATGTTTCTGTGGGCCTTATACATAACCAGTGGGATGCTATAATCAACTAAATCAAATAATTTCAATATTTAAGGACCAGACACAGAACTAGAACTAATGAAAACTAACCTACATTAAAAAAGCAATAATAACTAATAAAACCCAGCAGATCCATTCTAAAAACTAATACTAGAACTAATAAAAACTAAATTAAAACGTTGAAAGAGCAATAAAAATAATAAAAACTAGCAAATACACTCTAAAAACTAATTAAAATTAACTGAATTAAAAGATAAAAGTCACAATGAAATAAAACTAAACTATAATGAAAAATCCAAAATAACCTTGAAACTGGAGGTGCTTTAGTTCTGCTAACAGCCACTCCTTCAGAGAACATTCTGCTTATTTCAGCAAGACAACAAACTAAACATCTTGTGTTTTATCCACAATAAGAAAGCACAAAATCTTATCTGAGCTCCTGCAGATTATTAGATTATTCAGGTTTGTATAAACGAGCAGAGATCCAGACGGAGGAAATGTGGTGGAGATACGGACGGTAAGCTGCAGGAAGCAGAACGGACCGTGTCTGCTCCCTGAGTGGATCCCTGACCAGAGGATTTATCTGTCCTCAACAAGACCGATTCCACAACCAAGTGTTGCAATTAACCCCTGCTGAGACCATCAGTCAGCAGAATGCATAAAACACTAATCCAATTACAGAGCCAGAGACAGATGAGACGATTATTATCTGTCAAATGTCCACAATGTCCCAATGATGTCAGAAGGAAAACTGTTGCATGCTCCTCTTAATTAGATTTATTCTTAAATGAATGGTATGGGTTGTAAGAAGACATATGGAGAAAAAAAACAGGATTTTTAGCCAAATGTTGAACTCTTTGATGACATCAGGAGATAAACAGCTTTTCTTCTTTAAAATCTGAACGTGTTTGAAGAATTTAACCAGAGAACAACTGAAGAATCTCATATAAATGGTGCACAATGCTTGAAACTGGGTTTAAAATTTTGGTTTGGTTTCAAACTTGACTGTTTCGTGTGTTCTCCGCCTTTGTGCTGCAGCACATGTGTGATTAAAAGATTTTGCTTTGTGGCCATATTGAAGCAAATGAATGAAATCTAATCTGCAGGAATTATAAAATAAAACATAAAACACATGAAGCCAGAGCCTCAACATGTGCAGATAATGTGACACACGGTGATTTATTTGCGTGTTTTGCTTCCCGTGCAGTTTTGCTTCCTCCTCAGACACTTTTCTTGTGAATGAGTGCCCCTTGTTCCTCCTCTATCTGCTGAGCAAAGACCCTGGAAAAGGGGGCTTAAAAGGCAAAGTAATTAAGACAGCAGAGAATCCTGATGACAGCAGCAAAAATGGTGATTCAGCTCATGGCCAGTAATTGTGGTCGAGACACTTTGACCTGACTCGTGCGCGTGTGTGTGTGTGTGTGTGTGTGTGTGTGTGTGTGTGTGTGTGTGTGTGTGTGT
>NW_013952772.1:92507-95871 GCF_001266775.1 Austrofundulus limnaeus
GTGTGTGTGTGTGTGTGTGTGTGTGTGTGTGTGTGTGTGTGTGTGTGTGTGTGTATATATATGTATGTAATTTAAATATGCTGCCACCTGCATCTTTGTACTAGGCTACATTTGTCTGCAATGTCCTGCTGGAGTGTGACATGATTTGTTTGTGTACAAACTAATACAGTATCAGTATTTTATATATTTATACTTTATTTATATTTATACTCATTCAACCACAGTTAAATTCACTCTGTCTAGGAGGCACAGTTTATATGGATAATATTTATTTTTTACAATAACAAGCTGGAATGAAAACAAGCAAAAATAAAATAAAAGTCTTTCTATTTCTTGTTTTTTTAATGTAAGCAGTGTAGAAAGGACAGATAATTGTGTGAAAATGTAAGAAGTAGAAGTAAGAAGTAGGCTGAAAAATAATTACTCAAGTAAAGCACCCAAAAGTTCTACATAAGTACAGTAACAAAGAATTTGTACTTAGTTACTTTACAACTCTTCTTGTGAGTTTTGCTGCCACGACTACCTTCTTTTGTTTAATAAACTTTATTTTTCTTATTCTGGATATTTCCTGCTCCCCGGGTCATCCTGCCCACCTCACCTCACAATGCTGAAATACAAACCAATTCTTCCTGACGTTCTGACGAGCTGGAAACTGGAACACTTTACTCTGATGTGAAAATGCAGATAATAATAATCAAAAAGGTTTGTTCTGTTCCTGTTTTGCTCCAGTAGGATAGATCCTGCTGGTTTCTATGAACTTAATGTTTTTCATGTTGTGTTGATTCACTGCTCTGTGGAATATTTACTTACTAATGTTGCTTTCCTTCATTTTCTTATCCAATCAACTGTTTTATAATTACTGGACTTAATGTTCCAGCTGAGCCAGAAGGTGAACCTCTTAGTTTACCAGTTGGTTTACGTTCCTACCCTCATCTAAGGTCACGAGCTTTCGGTAGTGACCCAAAGAAGGAGATCACAGACACAAGCTGCAGAAATGAGTTTCCTCTGCAGGGTGTCTGGGCTCTCCTTTAGAGATAGGCTGAGAAGCTCAGTCATCCAGGAGGGACACAGAGTAGAGCCGCTGCTCCTCCACGTCCAGAGGAGCCAGTTGAGGTGGTTCATCTGGTTAGGATGCCTCCTGGACTCCTCCCTGGTGAGGTGTTCTGCGTCTCTCTGATTAGGCTGCTGCCCCACGACTCGACCCCAGATAAGAGCAGGAAAATCGACAGATTTAATGTTCTTTACTGGGAGCTGCACATTTAGCTCAGCTAATCAAAATGAAGCTACTTTTATTTACTAAGGTGCTTTCATTTCAAAAGTAAATCAAGTTGAGGAGTTCAAAGTCCTGAAATGTGAAAATGTGACTTAAGACTTGCCAGGTTGTCAGAGTTTGTTAGTGTTGTGATTAGGACCAAGACAAAAATAAAAAAAATAAAAAAATAGTGCCCTAAAAGATATATTATTCTGTTCACATGTAGCTAACTTAATATTACGAGCTAATATTGACAAAATCTTTGCGTACAGAGGCAGTTTGTTAAAGTTTAATGTCCCCTCTGTCTCTGAAACTGAAGTGCTACAGAATTTACGAGCTGCTGTATAATTTCTCCTGAATGTTGTTTTACAAATACTGTATATCCTTTATGATTTATGTAGCCGAACTGTTTTACACTGCTCACTTTCTTAGAGTGCTACATGTGAGTGAAGCGAGGTGGGGATGGGTGGCAGCTGCTAATAAAAATACATAAATAGTAATGAGTCAGGTTTGGGTTTGAATCAGTAGGTTTTAAATGTTAAGACTGGTTTAAAGACCAAAACAGATCTCAAGAACCACAACAGTAGAGTTTCTCCTCCAGTAGATCAGCTGGATGTCCCACCAAGAACCAGAGTTGATTCCATGTTTGATTTAAACCAAACAAATTAGTTTTTATGTCATCATCCATCCAGGTTATGAAGCAGCTCCAGTAATCCAGTGACCGCTCATGAACAGAACCTGAGCTCATCACTGAGCCCCTTTGGGAGCTCCCCCAGCCCCACCCTCACTGACCTGCAGGAGTCAACAATCATTAACTCTTTAATGATCCTCTCTCCACTCGTAGAGTGATGCTGCTGCAGGGGACGGGCCGTCACACTCAGGCACCCAGGAGCCCTGACTTCTTGGCCCCCTTCACACCTCGAGACCCCCCGCTGCCCGCCCAGCCGAGCTCTAACCTTAGCATCTCCATCATCCTCTGCTCATCATGCCCACAGCCTCACCTCCCACCCCTCCCTCCTCTCAGCTCAGCGAGGTGTCTGGTGACTTTGGCCCATGCTGTTGTGTCGCCCCTCCCTCCCTTCACGCTGGAGGAGACGAGGAGAGAGGGAGGAAAAAAGAGAGGCTCCAGCCCACCACTAGCATGTCCCCCGGGGCCCTCCGTCTGCCTGAGAGCCTGCCCCTCCTGCTGCTCAGTACAGCTGTGGCTCACTCCCAGACCCTGGGCAGCTGGGACCAGAGACCTGCTGCAGAGCTGGGAGAGGTGGACCACAGACTCTCCTGCTCCATCTCTGAGGGTGCTGAGGAGACACGACATGGACGTGCCACCTGGGGCTCTGGCTCTGCTCCTGCCCCTGGTGCTGGCGGTGCTGAGCCTGTCGCCTGAGCCCACCTCAGGAGGCTGCCCCCCGGCCTGCCGCTGCTCCTTCGCCATGCTGCAGTGCCTGGAGCCCGACGGGATCAGCAGCATCCCCCCTCTGGTCCCCCAGGAGAGCGAGAACGTGACGGAGATGTGAGTATGGGCTTCCACCTGCTCCGCTCTGCCAACAGGAAGGTTGCTGGTTTGAAACCAGACTGAAGTGGCTCTGGTTGTTTTTGCTGCTTTGATGTCTGATGTGTTCTCTTTGATCTTTGTGCTGCTTGTCCATCAGTTGTGTAACGGCTCAGATATGAGGTCATGAAGGAAAAGTTGGAGCTTTGGCCTCAAAGCTTCAGTCTGTGAACTGATGGACCTCTGAAGGTGGAACAGGCAACTTTTGATAGTTTGTTTGATTTGCTGCAGAGTTGTAAAGTAACTAAGTACAAATACTTTGTTACTGTACTTCAGTAGAAATTTTGGTTATCTGTACTTTACTTGAGTAATTATTTTTCAGCGTACTTTTTACTTTTACTCATTACATTTTTACACAATTATCTGTACTTTCTACTCACAACATTTTTTAAAAAGGTAAGAAGTAGAAAGTCATTACTCCTATTTTATTCTGAGTTGTTATTACTTAAAAAACTATCCTGATAAATTGTGTCTCCTGGATAGAGTGAGTTTAATTGTGTTTGGATGAGAAGTATAAATATAAACCATTCTGACACACTATTAGCTTGTACACAACCCATCAC
>NW_013952772.1:96514-110080 GCF_001266775.1 Austrofundulus limnaeus
TGTGTGTGTGTGTGTGTGTGTGTGTGTGTGTGTGTGTGTGTGTGTGTGTGTGTGTGTGTGTGTGGCAGGGGGTTAGAGGATTATGACCCCCACAATAATTTGATCCAGTCAATATAACCCACCTCCCCCCAAATAAAATAACACAATTATCTCTAACACAATAGAAATGAACTGTGTAAGTACAGCTGCAGCTCTCTTGTTGACTTTATAACTTTGACCTGATATTAAAATTGATGATGTCATACATGTGCATTTAAACACAACTGATGAAAAGAACATGCAGGGTTTTAGTCTATTGTCACATTTTAACTGAATTTGTTGAATCATGTTGGAATTTGTTCCCAGATAAATTGTTGCGCACCGGGTAAATACATCTTAAACATGTCAAATATTTGTTACTGTTGGACAAAATGTGGGGGAAATTACGCCTCGTTTTGATTGTTGAACAGATGTGGAACAGACAAGATGCAGAGTAAATACACAGAAAACGTTCAAGTTAATTGTATTTAAAGCGTTACAAAGTATTTTAACCCTGAAATATCCTGAATCTTTTTACAAAAGTAAATGTTTCAGTAAATAGGCAGAGAGACCCCCCCCCCCCCATGGTGGAGCTGAAGTTACACCCTTCAGCTGCTGACGTCTCCATTGAATCTGTAACAACTGGTGCAAAACAACAAGAAAATCCAATTCTAGTTACTTTAAATTTGTGTTTAAAATGTGAATCAGGAGAAGTTCAGAACTGAACTCTTCAGTTCGACGTTTTTTTTTGCCTTTTTTCATTTTTATATCAGATATGAATATAATTGTTTACTGTTATTTGATGTTTATTACAATGGGGGGGGGGGGGTACGGACAGAACTTATATCTTCTGCGTGTTTTTGGTTTTTCCCAATTCTAGTTGTGATTTCTGTCAAATCACTTCCCTGCAGCCCAAGATATTTGCACAGGTGCTTCTTAAAGTAGATGTGAGCGTTTCAAAGAGTTGTCTCCAGATGTTCTTCAGATTTCTGCAGATTTACAAACTGAGTTTAGTCATTAAAATTTCAGATCCTGGTTTTTATCCACACAAAAGGTTTTCATTGAGGGCGGCACGGTGGCTCAGTTGGTAGAGCTGATGCCTCTCATCAAGAAGGTCACTGGTTCAAATCCCGGCATGGGGACCTTTCTGGGTAGAGTTTGCATGTTCTCTCTGTGCATGCGTGGGTTCTCTCCGGGTACTCCGGCTTCCTCCCACACACCAAAAACATGACTGTTAGGTTAATTGATAACTCTAAATTGTCCCTAGTGTGTGAGTGAGTTGTTTGTCTCGTTTGTCTCTATGTGTGGCCCTGTGATGGACTTGCGACCTGTCCAGGGTGTACCCCGCCCCTCGCACTGTGACTGCTGGATATGGGCACCAGTGACCCACGCGACCCTGAAAAGGAAGAAGCGTGAACAGAAAATGGATGGATGGTTTTCATTGAAACTTTAAAAAGCACAAAAGTCCGACTTCTTTGTTGTTGTGATAAAATTAAACCATTTTGAAGCAGATTTAGACTTTTTCCTGCTTGTGAAAGTGTTTTTTCTATAAAGAATATGACCCTAATTTTCAAACCTCCGCCAAGACTAATTTCCCGCATCCTGTAAGAGTAAATGTGCAAAAGCAGAGATGGAAACACATTTACTGAATAAGTTCTGACGCAGTGAACATTTAATCAGGCAGTTTGATGGGATTTCTTCTCAGTGGAGTCCAATGTGGAAAAACAAAAGTCAGACTGGTCACCCGACATTATTGATGGTCAAACTGGTGTGGGATTAAGCTCCTACGTTTCCATCAGTCACATTTCACCATGTAAAACGTCTGTTTTATCTCCTTGTATGAGTTTGTAATGGTTTGACTCTCTTTATAAAGTGCTTCCTGGCTCCCCCCTTCCCCGTCATCTACAAGCCTAGTAGAGACAAACTGTTTTGATTGGTTGTTTCAGAAATGTGGTGTGTTTGAGGAAATGGGAAAAATAGTTTTCATGGTGCAGTCACGCACTTCCTGGTCACAAAACTTCCTCTAAATGTGCACCAAATGTGTAAAAATGCGCACATTATGGAAAAAATTATTCATCATTAAATGTGGTTTTTTACGTTACTTTTTTAAAGTTTGAAGTCCGTGCTGTCCAATCCAGTTCAAATGAACACTGAAAGCTCTCACTGCATTTTACAGAAGCCCTGTGAAAGCATCACAGCTTTGCCGATCTCAGAGGATTAAAAGAAAAAAAATTCCTGTATCTGAATCGTGATCCAGAACATCACCAAAATTTAAAGATGTGTTCCTTGGCCCAGTACACACGTCTTAAATATGTCATGACAATCAGTCCACAAGTTTTTGAGTAATGTTGTCCACAGACAGAACGACAGACCGATCGAAAACTTTACCTCCTTGGCGGAGGTAAAAAAAACACTAGTCAGAGTTGAAACCTTCAAATTAAAATGAGCTAAAACCAACATTTTTTTTTTTTGGTTTTAATTAGAATTTTAGTCACAAAGTTCATGTTTGTAAATGAGAAGTGGTTTTCCTGGATAAATAAAGGTTAAATAAATAAGAAAAATCAAATTCAGTCCAGTTTGCACACCTTTTTGTTGAATCAGATGTCTGTTTCCTCCAGTCCCGCTCTGAAACAGAAGCTGGTTGATGAAATGCTGGTTCTTCGCAGCCAAACGGGTCACATGTTTCTATCATTCCTTTTGACTGACAGACTAACAGCGGGGGGACGTGTTTGAATAAAACTGGGCTCAGACGAACCGAGACGTCTCACTCTGCAGCAGCGTGTCGACGAGAGAAGGCTGTTATTTAACGGTGGCTTTTTAAAACTTTGCTCGGGGGAAAAAAGCAGCAGAAACTGACCACCTGTGATTTAAAGAGAGCTGCTGTATTATTAAGCAACCCACCATCAGCTCCAGCATGGGAAACTAAATGTCACTCTCTGCACTGCCACGCTGTTCTCTCTTTGTTCCCGGACCCGGATCGGAGCAATTAGCACTTGTTAAGAAGGAGATACATTTGTGAAATGCTTTTTTCGGAGAAGCCAGTCAATTGACTGCCAATTTCCTTCACCTATACAGCACTCGCCTCCTTTTTCCTCCCTCCTGTCCCCTCTCCTCGCTACCTCGGAGGTACTTCCTCGCATGCCATTTTGCAGAGTTAAGGCTTGACATTTTCTCTCGGATGTGCAATCAATAGCCGAGCAGGCCTCTGTTTACCGAGCGGCTCTACGCGCCAGCAAACAACACTTTGCTGTATTGGCAGTGCGTGTGGGGAAATCCAGGCGATGTGTGCAACAAACAAGGAGCCATTAACTGTGGAACAGGGCCCGAAATTTATCAGAGTTATAAATTCAATTTTGTGAATTGCCAGTCAATGCCTCCACCCAGGAACAATAGATGATATACAACCCACTTGGCTCAATCCAATAAGTGAAGGCGATGGGCGATCCTGGGCCCACCTGGCCTGTAATCACATTACTGCTGCGTGCCTCAATCAAACAGCAACAGAAAGGTTTGTGAGCTGCTGCCGACACACATGCAGAGCTGAAACACTGCCACACGCTGAAAGTACTGCAGGCTCAACATTCAACTTATTTATTTGATTCAAATAAACTTTCTATGGCCTTTTTTCACACGGTTCACTAAGAGAAATCCAACCTGTCACTCATCCATAGCACCTTTCAAGCAGAGATACGTTTCAAAGGACTTTACGCAAGAAAAGCAGAACTTTAAAGGGACAAAAGCCAAGAAAAAAAATGACATCCGGAAAAAGAAAAATCAAAAGAACAATCCCAGCTGGAAAAGCAATTTACCAGAAGCAATAATACATGCATTAAAATAGGCAATAAAAAGGCACAATGATCAACTTTATACAGTTTTTAAAAGGCAGGCAGGAGCACAGGAAACTCTGTCGTCTGAAAAACTAACAAATATTTTCATTATAGTGCCAAAATAAGAAAAGAGACAGTTTTGGAATTACTGTAAATGAGGTGTTGTAAATGAACATAGAGGAAAATCTGCCCATATTTATGTAAATACATAAAAAAAGATCTGATTCTCAAAAAAATAACACTTTGCATTAATATTTGATCATTTTCCAAAGGCTTGTGGGATTTGCAGAAAGGAAACAGTGAAAGTGTATTAACCACAGAAAGAAGAGAGGAAAGTTTGAACTCTCATGATGAGAGTCAGATGATGCTGCAGCCACACCTACTTGTTAGAGCGTTATACTGGGCTTTTATTTTGAAAGGCTGTTTCTCTTGTTTTGTTTGATTTCTCCTCAGCTGTTGTCCATCGTCTCTTGCTGTTTAGAAATTTGGTTTCCTTCGACGTTTGCGGCTTCGTCATCCTTCTGCTTTGTGTTTTTGTTACTTGAGAAAAACCGTCATGGTTGTTGTGTGTACAGCTGATGTGTTTTGTGCACCTGGTTGTTGATGTCAAGTAGTGAAGTAAAAATACTTTGTTACCTTACTTAAGTAGAGTAAGTATTTATACTTTACTGGAGTAATTATTTTTAAGCCTACTTTTTACTTCTACTTCTTACATTTTTATGCAATTATTTGTACTTCTTACTTTTAAAAAATGCAAAAAGTATTTCATTTCTATTTCACTTTGGCTTGTTTTCATTCTACCTTGTCTTTGTATATGAGGTGGCTCAGTTGATAGTAGGGTTGTAAGAAAATATCGATACACTGAAATATCGCGATATTTCATTTCCCGATACCGTATCGATATTCTAAAGCCCTGTATCGATTTTTTATTAAGGTTTAAAATGTCAACTTTCCTGCCAGCCGTTCATTTTCATGTTGTAGTTCAGCCTCTGACCACTAGTTGGCAGCAGTGAGCCAGCCATTTGGCTCCTCTACCTCTTGAGGTAGAGGCCATTGTTTAAGTGTTGGGTGACCATATTGTAAATTAATATTAAAAACTAAAAGCTGCAAAAATGTATTTTCAAACTATTTATTGTCAAATTTAGTCTAATAATTGAAAACATGGATGAAATAAGAAATAAGTAACAAATAAAATAAAATACATACAAAGCAGAACACAGCTAAATGTATCAAAAGTATGTCTATGTAATATTAGAATTTTCTGAGACGATGAAATTTGGTTTTTCATTTTTTCCCTGTAAGAGGTTTTTATTTAATAGAATTTTTGGACAAAAAATCACAATATATCGCCTTGCTTACAGTATCGCAATATATCAGGATATATCGTATCGTGACCCCTCTGTCATGATATGTATCGTATCGCCAAATTCTTGCCAATACACAGCCATGGTTGATAGAGCTGTTGCCTCTCAGCAAGATCGCAACCCAAATTTCTCAACATTATATTTTAAATATAAGTCTTTATTTACAATGATAGCCTGGTCAATATGGTTTTGAGAACAACAGTTTTTGGGGAGGTGGTTGTGCTCTGTCCCAGTGGAGCAACATAAGCTTTTGTTCTTTTTGGGTTTTATTTTCCCCATTTCTTTTACTTTTATACTTTTAAGTAGTTTTACAACTAGTACTTTTATACTTTTACTTGAGTAAAAAAGCTTGAGTCAACACTTCAGCTTTAAAAAAATATTTTTAAACCTTATTATTTATACGTTGACACCTCTGGTCAGGAGGAATGGAGGCAGAAAAAAAAGTCAGTCTGAAACATGTTCTGCTTTACAAGCCACATCGCTCAAAACTTCTGCAGACGGTGACTAAAAACTACAAATTTACCTCAGTTTTTACATAAACGCCAACGTTCTGCATTAGATATCCTTACAGGAGTCTACACTTTCAATGCTTTCTCTGTGGAAAAACAAACAAAGCACCAGAAAATATCCCCACCATCATATTTCCTCTTCCATGCTCGATGAGGAAAACCACAGATTCAGTGTGTTTCTGTCTGACACTGACTGAAACTGAAAACCTCTAAAGTCAGTCTGTAGGTTTGTTGGAGTTTCTTTTCTTTCTTTTTTTAATAAAATCCTTCAGCTGCTGCTGATCAGATCTGCTGCCACTGAAATTCAGTGAAACCTGTTTTCAGACTGCTGTCGCTGTTTCTTCTTCTGTTCAATAAAACATATCAAAGATAAGTTTGACAGAAAAAAGTTTCAATGACTCCAAGAGAGCTGAAAGGATGAAGCATCTCCCTGGTTTGGGTTCTGGTTCTGGTTCTGGTCCATGTTGTTTCAGATGCTGTTTATCTGCTGAAGAATGTTTATGTCTTTGTTTGCCTTTTTTCTTATTTTTTAAAACACACTCTGAACAAAATGTTGCCAGACACAATGACCGAAAATGAGTCAAAATAAAAAAATAAAATAAAAACCTCCGGTAAGTCTGAAAAATATATATAAAAAAACTTTTTGAAGAATTATTAGAAAGTCTGACTTGGTAAAAACAAATAAACAAATAAAATTAGTTGTAAAAATCAAAAAATCATTTGAATTTAATTAAAAGTAATATTGTGACGTATTTGATATATTGTTGTTTTTGATATTTAGCTTTTTAACTTGAGGTGACTGTTTTGGTTGGCGTGCCTCCCTGCATGCAGGGGCGGAGCCAGATGTGTGGCATGCAGGGGCGGAGCCAGATGTGTGGCATGCAGGGGCGGAGCCAGAGGCGTGGTCATCTGATTGGCCACCTCAGGTGCCACCCCACTAATATCCACGTCCACTGGTCGGTTATTTGGGGGTGGCACCTGAGGTGCCACCCCCAAATAACCGACCAGTGGACGTGGATATTAGATTTTGTAGCTGCATTCAGCTTTAATCAAAGATTGTTCTCTGATATTATTGTACTGTGTGAACTTTCAGTTTAAAAAAGGCTGAATTATGGCCTATTGTAAAATTAGCATTAGCCGTTAGCTTAATTTAGGATTAGCATCAACGTCAATTTTTTAAATTAGAATTTAATGAAGATGATTTGTGGCAACTTCTGTGCAAATCTTTAGCTTTGCATGCCTAAAAATGGCTAAACATAAGTAGTGACTAGCATTTAGCCTGTTTCGAGGATAATTTTAGCTACTATTACACAAACTTTCAGTTCAATATATTTTAAAACAGCTGAATAAAAAAAAGCCATTTGGATTCAGCTGAATCCATCTTGAGATTTTAAATGAAGAGTACTTTCCTTTATTTGTTTGTGTCACTGTAAATAAACACCGTGGCCACATCGGTGTTAAATCTCGCAAAAAGTTTAGCTCCGCCCCCTGCCTACATGCCTACATTTTAAACAAAGTTAGGTGAGCTGAGAATGACTCTCAGCTGCTGTTTGGTTCAATTTCTGTGCAACTGAAAGATGTTTTTTCCACTAACTGAGAGTTTCATTAAGATCAGAAGTATTTTACTAACAAACAAACAGAAATGATTTTTCATTATTACCACCTGTCACGTGCAGCACCTATTTTACATTTTAAAGCATGCTGTATTGTTTTTAAAAGATACATCCATCTTTTTGATATTTTAATCCCTTACGTCTTTTATAAAACCCAATAAAGAGTCATGTTGAGCGAAATGTTGACAGTTTGTCCAGGAGGGAAATAAAAAGAGCCGTCTGTCCTTGCAGCAGCTCCTTGGTTTATCTTTAAAAGAGGAGTTTTGCCGAGGCGAGCTGAATCTGAAGTATTTTCCATTAAACTCGTCTGCCTGATGTTTCAGATCTGAATTTTCCCTGCATGTTCAGGTCGTTGTGTTCTGATTGTTGTCTGGAGTTTTTGCTTTTGTTGGTTTGTTTGGTGGATGTCACTGAGGTCAAATGATTTATCATCAACCTCTTTGCTTCTTCTATCTTCCAACTCTAATAGGTTTGAAACAATTAGTAGTTATAAGAACTTTAACTCAGCAAAACCTTTTTTTTCTTTTGTTTTCTCATAAAACTGAATTACAGGTTATTCATCTCAAAATAAATCTTTGTTCTGTTTTTCATTCACTGAACCAAACAGCAGCACAATAAGAGTTTAAGGTCACAAGTAAAATAAAAAGTATTAACTGTAATAGTTTTATTTCTCTGTTTTTCTTCTTTTCTTCAGCTACATTGAAAACCAGGCAGGACTGGAGAATCTAACAGAGACTGACCTTGTTTACTACAGAGAGCTGAAGAACCTGTAAGTACTCTTTCATTTACTCACAACTAACCCAACAAATTGTTTCTTCCTGGGGAGATTTCTACTTTCAGAAAACCACCAGAGAGTGGCTGAGTGGGCGTGGCCTGATCTGGCTCCACCTACCTTTCAGCCCAGTCAAAACCTACAGTACATTCCAACATCTTACTAAAATTAATGCTGGTCTTTATTTTTAATTTTTTTTGTTTATTTATTCATTTCTATCAAAAAACTACATAAATTGTATATTCAATAAAAATACAAATCATAAATGAAAGGTAGCAGAACAAGAAAAATTCTTACATCTGCCCCTTTTATCAAAAAATTAATTTAAACAAAAATAGTCTTCAAATTGCTACGGAGCCCACAAGGAAGCATGGGAGTTATTCTTTATTATTTTTTTTATTTTTTGCATTACCTTGCCTTTTGCGTTCCCTCACAAAAGTCGTTAAACACTGTTGTGCCTACTGGTGTTATGATTGTTGTTTGTGTTAATGTTTTATTTTAGTTTCTGTCTTGTCATTTGTTTTCTTCCTCCTGTTTGCCTTTGCTCCAGCCCCGCCCACTCTCACCTGCTCCTCATGTTTCTCTCCCAGGTGTTTCCTGTTTGTTCTCATTAGTCTCACCTTTATATTCTGAGTCTTGTCTTCACTTCCCTGTCTGATCATTGTGCTGTTCACAGCCTGTATGTTTGTTGCCTTGCCTCGTAAGTTTTTGAGCTGCCCTGTCAGCAATTTTTGTTTGATGAATCTTTATTTTTTTCCTTTTGAAAACTGCCTGCATCTTGGGTTCATTTTTGCCAATTCATAACAACCGGTTTATTAACAAACTCACATTTTTACCATTAGTGAGTTAAACCCCTGCTTTAATTCAGCTTCAGAATGAATATATCACACAGCTACGCATGGAAGTACGATATTTTAACACAGTGCCACGCAACATCAATGTCATGTTCAAGAACTTGTGGCGACACATCCTGTTTTGGTAACCGTCCATCCATCCATCCATCCATCCATCCATCCATCCATCCATCCATCCATCCATCCATCCATCCATTTTCTTCCACCTATCCGGGGTCGGGTCGCAGGCGGGGGCAGCAGCTTCAGAAGGGAGGCCCAGACCTCCCTCTCCCCAGCCACTTCTTCCAGCTCCTCTGGGGGAACTCCAAGGCGTTCCCATGCCAGCTGAGAGACATAGTCCCTCCAGCGTGTCCTGGGTCTTCCTCGGGGCCTCCTCCCGGTGGGACGTGCCCGGAACACCTCACCAGGGAGGCGTCCAGGAGGCATCCTTACCAGATGCCCGAGCCACCTCAACTGACTCCTCTCAATGTGGAGGAGCAGCGGCTCTACTCTGAGTCCCTCCCGGATGACCGAGCTTCTCACCCTATCTCTAAGGGAGAGCCCAGCCACCCTGCGGAGGAAACCCATTTCGCCCGCTTGTATCTGGGACCTCGTTTTTTCGGTCATGACCCAAAGCTCATGACCATAGATGAGGGTAGGAACGTAGATCCACCGGTAAAACGAGAGTTTTGCTTTCTGACTCAGCTCTCTCTTCACCACGACGGACCGGTACAGCGCCCGCTTTACAGCAGACGCTGCGCCAATCCGCCTGTCGATCTCCCGCTCCGTTCTTCCCCCATTCGTGAACAAGATCCCCCAGATACTTAAACTCCTCCACTTGAGACAGGGCGACCCCCTGACCCGAAGAAGGCACTCTACCCTTTTCCGGCTCAAGACCATGGCCTTGGATTTGGAGGCACTGAGCCTCATCCCGGCCGCTTCGCACTCGGCCGCGAACCGCTCCAGCGAGAGCTGCAGATCTCGTTCCGATGAAGCCAACAGGACCACATCATCCGCAAAAAGCAGAGATGCGATCCTAAGGCCACCAAAACGGATCCCCTCAACACCTCGGCTGCGCCTAGAAATTCTGTCCATGAAAGTAATGAACAGAATCGGTGACAAAGGGCAGCCTTGGCGGAGTCCAACTCTCACCGGAAACGAGCCCGACTTACTGCCGGCAATGCGAACCAGACTCTGACACCGGTCATACAAGGACCTGACAGCCCGTATCAGAGTGCCCGGTACCCCATACTCCCGGAGAACCCCCCACAAGGCCCCCCTTGGGACACGGTCGAACGCCTTCTCCAAGTCCACAAAACACATGTAGACCGGTTGGGCGAACTCCCATGAACCCTCCAGGACCCTGCTGAGGGTGTAGAGCTGGTCCAGTGTTCCACGACCAGGACGATTTTGGTAACCGGTTTGTAACAGTTTTGGTAACCGGATATTTCAAAATAAAAGTCTGATTTAATTCAGTTCATACAAATCAAACTTTTGCGTAAGAATGCAGAACAATATTGTGAGGACTTGCCACCATTTGTGAGGTAATGCAAAAGGTTTTACTTGGGAACGCAAAAGAAAAAAAATCCCCCCATGTCCCCTCGCGGGCTCTGTAAATAATAACAAATACAAAACGAAAAAGAAGAAAAAATTAAATAAAAGTTAAAATCCTAGAACAACTCATATAAATACACATTATACCTACATATTTTTATTTCTTTTTTATTTTATTTTAATTAATTAATTTTTTTTTTCAAATTTGTCAGAAAGCTCACGTGTGTTGCATATTTGGTCTGGTTTTTATTTATTTGTTTTTTTAATGTCCTGAATTTTATTTTTCTGATGACGTAGGTGTTTATTTTAGGAAGGTGTTGATTTTCTTATTTTTTCTTTGTTTGTTTTTGACACTTAAAATAATGTAATAAATAATAAACAGCCTTAGTAAATATTTAAAATCCTAATTTTGATTTTAAAATCCCGTATTGTCTGAACTGACTGTAACTGACAGATTTATTGGTTTGTCTAAAATGTTTCTTATGGCTGCTGTCTGAAGCTGCTTCATTTGGTTTGTTTGTTTGTTTGTTTGTTTGTTTGTTTGTTTGTTTGTTTGTTTGTTTGTAGTGGTATATCCGTATAAATCAGTGATTTATTGTGACAGTGGTGCAGTGGTAGGACTGTTATCTTCAGAACAGAGAGTCACAGGTTCAATTCCCTGCCTTGCCCACATGTTGTGGTGTCAGCTGATTTCCTGCTGTGTGTGATGACTTGAATCACGTTGTTGTGCGTGCATAAAACAACTTTCTGCTGTGGTTTTGTGGAGGCAGCTTGTTGTCGACATACAAAGAAACATGATTGCCCACCCAGTTTTAGTAAGTTTAAAACTCACGTGTCTGAGCTCCTCAGCATGTCTCATCCTTCCTCAGGTTTGCATTAAACCAGTAGAAACGATGAGTTTCATGAACCAAACTGCGTTTATATTAATGGTTCTCCTCCTCTTCAGCACCGTCACCTCCTGTAAGCTGAGGTTCATCTCTGCCAGCGCTTTCCAGAACAACCTGAAGCTGCAGTATGTGTAAGTGTTCCCGTCGATGAAACAGGGATTGTCTTCCCCACGTGTTGTTTCCAGCCTGTGTGGCTCAGCCTATTTGTTGCTGTCAGTCAGACCTCAGCTCGTTAATATTAAACGAAGTGACCGCAGCTTTTTCAAAAAGCAAACAACATCCGAAAACCTGAGAAAATCTGTCAGCTGTTCTAGGAAAGTGAAGGAGCGAGTAACTTTTACTAAAAGGGTTTTATTATACTTTGTGTCTGTGAAAGTCTTGAAACTTTTCTGTGAACAAAACGTTTTGAGATTCATGCTGGAAGATTGTCAGAAAAAATTGAAAAATCGTGATTTTTTTTTTTAAATCCAGCCTGTTTGCTGAAAATGAAACATTAGACTCAAAGCTGGTTCAGAGAGAAGAAATGATGTGATAAAAGCAGGAGTTTAGCAGCTGAAGAGGAAAACCTTCCTCTCAGATTATCACGTCAGAAACAGTTTCTATTGTAGCTTTAATGTTTTTAATGTTTGATTAGAGAAATATAAATGAAAAAATATTTTAATGACTTTTAATTTTGTAATGTTTGGAAACAAATAAGCTGCTGAAATAATGTTTGTATAATTGTCTGCAGTATTTTATGAATCTTCATGAGTCCTTAAAGACGTCTCAATGTTTTAAAGTTACATTAACAGAAAACTGATTGTAAAACCAACCAATAGATTTTCAGTGTTTGATTAAAATCTTAAATATAATTAATTTAGTAACAAAAAAAACAATCTCAGTGCTTGGATTATAAAATAAATAGTAAAATGATGAGAAATTACTGGTTAAATTATTATTATTTTCTGTCCTCGTGTGTGAACCACTTTATGCAAATAAAAACCAACCGTCTGACATGAAACCATCCGATCTGTCTGCTGAGTCTTATCGCCACCATCTTGTCCTCATGGTTCTACTGAGCGTGTGCGACATGTCAGTGTTTATCTGAAACACAAGCAGGTTTGGAGCAGAGATGATGGTCAGGACGGGGTGGGGGGCTGGGAAGATCAAGAAATTGGAGAAGACATCCAGCAGTCACCTTTTACCCGCTCACTTTGGCGGATTATTGACAACTGATGCATAATAAATACACTCCACTAAGGGTCCATTATCACTTAATCAATATTTCACTGTGGGTGGAGAGGGGGGCCGGCTGGGCCTGGTGGGGGGAGGGAGTGTTTTTTTTTATGTGACAGCTGTATGTTGGAGATAAAGACGAGACAAACTAAAACAAAACGAAGAGAAGCCCTCCTGCTCTGATCTCCACACAAACACAGCTTTAACAGCGTTTTATAGAAAAGTTGTCTGGAAACCAGTGAGCTGTTATTCCCGGCTCTGCTCTCCCCCTGTGGACTCCAGCAGGAATCGAGCCGGTAATGGATAAGCCCCAATGGCTAACCCATCTGACATGAACTTCTGGGAGCAAGGAAAACAAATAATTGAACCCCTGGCCCTGTCACAGTGATTATGTATTAGTTTCCATCCTCGCGCTCCCCAGCGAGGCTTTCTGTCATCGTCTGAGGGAGGTTTATTTACAGCCTCTGCAGGTCTGAGGAGCATTTGAGCTCCACTGTGATGATATTTAAGTGGCCTGAGAGGATTGACCAAAGAATATGTGGTGTAGGATTAATATGAGAGCCTGACATTCACAATAAGAAATATCAACATTCAGTTCTTTGGGACTAAAACCAAGGGTTGTCCATCAAAACTCACAAACTGGGTTTTAATCAGAGAGATAAGATGCTAAAGATCATACTGGTGGAGCTGGGCAGCTCCTCAGAGACGGGACGACATGTCCACAGGAACACTTTAACGTGATAAAAATATCAGAGTCTAATTGACTGCTTCAAATTAAGCTAAAAACACTGTTCCCACAGTAAAGCATGGTGGTGGCAGCATCATGCTATGTGGATGTTTTCCATCAGCAGCGACTGGGAAACTGGTCAGAGTTCAATAAAAGAGCAAAATGTATAAACTCTTAAAGGGATCCCTGATTAGTTGTAACATTAGACTTTATTTGATAAACATATATTTTAACTGTAAAATAAAGA
>NW_013952772.1:110844-122896 GCF_001266775.1 Austrofundulus limnaeus
CCTACAGTATTTTTACAGTCTTTATTTTACAGTTAAAATATACGTTTATCAAATAAAGTCTAATGTTACAACTAATCATGGATCCCTTTAAAGATTTCAGGAGATATGAGAACTTTTAAAGATATTTTATTCAGTTTAGACAATAATGTATTCACCAAAAACATTTTTTTCTATATAAAAATAAATGATTTTTCTCCAACAATCTTTATTTTCTAAGTTAGTTGTTTTGAAATCTTTTGTTTTCTGCAGCAGATCAGCCTTGAACTGTTTGTGGCCGAGGACTAATTATCTAAAGTAGTGAACACAGAGCAGAGGTGTGCCATGTGGCTCCTGCTCCGTGTCAAACACTTGCCTCAGTAATTGATCTGAGACAAATTGGATGCATTAATGTTTTCCACCGAGTACTTCAGAGCAGGTACGCATTGTTCTGGGAGTGAGCAATCAGCTCACAGCTTGACTCGACTGCAGAGAAACACCAGAGTTCAACAAGGAAAATATAACATACTTACCTGCATTGTTCCTTTTTTTCTTGTTTGTTTCTTTTAAAACATTCATTGTTGTTTTTCTCTCAAACTGAGCTGATGGCAGAAACATCCTGATCTTTATTCAAGGAACTTCTGTCTTGAGTTGTTTTAAATGACTGGACTGATTGTGATGCAGCATTTTAAAGTTTACAAGGTCATTTCATTTTGTTCCACAGGAACTTTGCATCAAATTTTCTGGAGCACATCAGCTGGAGAGTGTTTCACTTTTTACCACTTCTGAACTTGTGAGTTTTTCCCTGTTCTGGAAAAGATGAAGGCATCATATTTATTACGTTTATTTCTAACAAACAGCATTTATCTGTTGAGATGAACCAGAAGTCCAGATGGTTTTGGTTCACTCATGTTTCTTTATAAACATTTATAATCTGAGTTATTCAAAATTAAAGCCAGAAATTCATGTTATTCTTTACCATTTTTATTGCATGTAATGAAAAACAAAACATTTAATTAAAAAACATATCAATTTCCRGCACAACAAACACAATATCACTAAATGAAAAAGGAGCAGAAAGAAGAAAAAACCTTATAATGTATGCTCCCATTAAATATATACATTCATATATATATTCATACAACCATACATAAATGACGATTTCACATCCTAATAATCAGTAAAACAAAATAAAAAAGATTATAACTCAAACAGCAGCTTGTATAAATGCCTGTTATGTATTTTCCTATTTCTTCAACAAAACAAATTTTACCAATCTTCCAAATAAATTAATCGAACCAGCATTTTTATAATTGCTTCAAACTTGTTTTTCTTCATAAATATCCTTTTTTTTCTCAACTTATCTTATTAAACTTTCATTATAGTTCTGTTGTCTTACAGTAAACAAAGGAAAACTACTTCCTGGTTTGTCTAACCCAATAAGAGAACTCTCCTCAGCATCTATGAACGCAGACATGTGGAGAGCTGCGTGTCGGATCGACACAAACTGCAAACTCTGAGGCAGAAAATCTGAATGAAAAAAATACAAATTTGCATAAAATAAAGCGGCTGCTGAGTCAGCAAACTAAAGAACAGACAGCACAAAGAGCTGCTGCAGACACAGAGCAGGTGACAGATTCCACAACGACATGAAGAAAGTTAGGGAGGGAAACACTGAGGAGCGATTACTGAGTGAGAACAGCTGAGAGGAATGAGCTGATGCACAGCAGGTGTGAATAATAAACTAAACATTACAGACATATCAAACACAAACTATGACTAATAACAGAAATAAGCTCAACATAAATACACACACACACACACGCAGGATTTATCGTTTAAATTGATCAAAAACAAAGAGAAGCAACAGATTTATGTTTCAGTTTGAGCAGGATGTTCTGATTCTTGTTTTGGTTTGCAGGGTTTTAAAGGACAACCCTCTGGTTTGCTCCTGTGAGCTTTTCTGGATGCAGCAGTGGCAAACAGACGACCGCGGTGATCTGTACAGTCAAATGCTGCTCTGCCTGTCAGACGGAGAGGAGATCCCTCTCAACGCTCTGGTGATCGAGAACTGCAGTGAGTTTGAATTTTAACCTCATCAAAAGAAAAAACCAACAGACCTGCAGTTTTTTATTCACTTCATTTTGTTTCATTTGAATAAAGAAACAGATTTATGCTGAAAATTCCAAACCGGAGAGAAAAAAGATGCATTTTTCTGCTGAAAGGAAACTTTCATGATTCTCTGCTTCAACACTGAACTCTGGAAAAAAACATTTATTCTAAACTGCCAAGATGTTTTATGATTTATAAAAACTAGGGATGTGAAATTAATTGAGTTAACTCTATTTAATTTTAGTGCTGCATGGGCATAGATTAAAAATTTTTAATTGCAATAAAAATTTACAATCACTTTACTCTGGCTGAATATGTTTGTATATTACAATGCACTCAGTCCATGTCAGGTCATGTTTGTAAACGAGAAGTGGTTCTCAAACAGTTTACCTGGATAAATAAAGGTTAAATAAATATAATTAAATAAAAAACTCCATGTGTAACTCATTATGTAGAGTTTTTTTTCTTTTTGTCTTCTTATGGTTTATTTTATTTTATTTATTTATATTTTGCTGACAACTGTGACCTCAGTATCTATCTTTTATTCATCATGTAGAACTCATTTGGAATGAAAATCCTTGAATTCTTGATTTAACCTCATTATTCTGCACAAAATTTACCTGACTCAAAGATGTTTGGAGCATTTTTAGGTCCTGTTTTATTTATATTCAAAAAATCACATCTAAGCATCAATTTTGTTTTCTAAATAAAAACATTAAAAACTAATAATTCAAGTAATTTATTTTATCAATATGCAATAGACAGCCCTAATAAAAACTTTTAAACTTTTTTACTGCAACTTTGTTTTTTTACATATGAAATATTAAATGTTTTTTTCTGGCCAGGAAACATGAGTTAGTCGCTCTGATTGTGATTTTATAAGAATATAAAGGATAAATCAAAGCTTGGCACTGATTTAATTCGTCTTCATCTTGTCTCCTGACTGTGTCCAGCTCTGCCTGAGGTCAGGATTGTGCCCTCCCAGTTTAAGACTCAAGAAGGAGGCAACCTAACGTTTGAGTGTCAGGTGACAGGAAGTCCTACACCTGAGGTGAGATGGCGAACTGAAGAGCTTTCCTCTCACTTCTTTGTTCAGGTAGGAAGACATGTTTCTGTTTGTGATGACCAGAGTTTGTCCTTTTTTTTTTTCGCTTGTTTTCAGCATCTTTTTAAATTAAAATTTAAAATAGATTTGTTTCCTTTCTGATCCCCCTCTCTGTCTGTTGCAGGAGAGGGTCTCTGGCTCCACACTGAACCTGCTCCTTCACCTCACCAACGTTTCCTACAAGGACAACCTGCACAACCTGACTTGTGAGGCAGAGAACCAAGCTGGGCCCAAGGAGGGGATGGTGCAATTGGACATTGAGTGTAAGTGCCTGCAAAATACAAAAAAAAGTGGGGGGAACACACTCCTGAAAGCTCACAAGCTCAATATGAGTCGCCAGCCTTAATGGAGGTGAGGGCGAGAGCACACTGGGACCATTTTGCAGCGCAGGCAGGGTGGACGGCTGGAGAAAAGAAAAATGCACTGCGCTGATTTCTTCTAAATGCCCCTTCTACAAACACAGGTACATACCCAACATGCTTCTAATGGAGCTCTCTGTCATCTGCCACTCAGACGGGCGACTGGTGAGAAGCGTTAAAATAATATGAGTGAAGTGCTGCAGGGATGGTTTGTCGTTTAATGCAGGGATACAATGAGAGGACAAAGGAAGGTGAACTTACCTCATCTTGCTCTTAAAGAACTCTGCCACCTTATCTATTCTGCACTTTGAAATTACAGTTGAGGCTTGACTCTGGAGGTTTGCTGCTGTTTTTCTTCTACTTTCAGATACATTAGTGCATCTCTGCACAACAACACTGAGGAGTGACAACATCCAGTAGTCCCACAGAAGACCGTCGGATGCATTAGTGATACATTACTGAGAATACTGCCCAAACAATATCCTATATCGCCAACTCAGTGACACTCATTAGGAAAATAAAGCCCAAAAAGGGCGGGGGCGCCAATCAGTTGAAGCCAAATGTACGAGCATCAGGGGACAGATAATGAACATCAGGAAAATGGGCGGATAACTCGCGCTCAGATCTGATTTAGGCCCGTGCTAATGGAGTTTTCCCTCCTCCTCCGGAAAACCGCTTCATCCACAGTGATTGGCAGACTGTAAATGCGTTAGTGCAGCTAATCTATCAACATCAGCCCCCCTGGTGGGCGGACACTCGTTAACCGCTGGCCCTTTAATTACTTCTAATTACCTCCCAGAACAGTGGGTGTTTACTGCTGAGTGGCTCCTGGTGCCATTGATTCACGCTGTACATGTGGCTTCCCTTTTGTAAAACACCTTTTTCCTCCCGACCTAAGCTTTTCTGCAGTAAAGTCAGCATTTGTTAGTATTTGCCACCAGGAAAGGTGATATTTTTGAATAGCAGCAAGAAAAAGACAATTTCTTGGTTGAATTTTGGCCAGAAATCCTTTCAGAATGCTCATTGTCTGATTTAAAAATGAGCTCTGACAAGCAGCAGGCTCATGATTCTCACCTCCCTGTTCTCCCCTGCAGTGTAGGATTAGTAGGGATAGATAATGGACAATTAGTTAAATGTGATAAATAGCAGTGATTTCCACTCAGTGCAACGGAGCGCAGAGGAAGCAGGAGCTGAATGCCTCAGCATCCCCCTTAGCGCAGCACTTTCTGGGGTGGAGGTCGCAGGTTAAGAGCAGCAGAATGGCCCCGGGCGGACAGAGGGGGTCTCTGCACTTCACAGTTGTGTTCGATCTAAATGAGGCCATTTCCTGTAAGTTCATGTTCAGGGGAAAAAAAGCTTCCAGGTAGTTTTTGTGGTCAAAGAGCATGACGAGGACCAGGATTCATTATTCATGGCAGGTCAGCGCAGGTTTGCAGCGCAGATGGAGAGCATTGATTCATGGAAACTCAGAGGAACCAACTTTATTACATTTGGCATAACTGTGCATTCAGCAGAAAATGGAAGCATGTAAAGTTGTATATGTTGACAGATGCTGCTTCATTTATAAGCAGCTTCCAGGATTCTGACATTTTTTTACTTGTACAAAGAGGAAACTGAATAAAGACGAAGAAAACCTAAGATAAAAAGGTCAAATATTTTAAAAGCCAGGATGCAAGCAAAGACATTTTCCAGCTTTTGTTACAATCTTGAGAGAATTTTTTGTTTCGATTTGTTTATGATTTCAGGTTTGACTTAATTTTGGTCAGTTTTTGTTATGTTTATTTTGTTTGTTGTTCTGGTTGCCTGCTTTGAGTTTCACATTTTGTGAAAGTTGCTTTAAACAGTATTTACTCAACTCAGTTGAGTGGAATCACTTGACACAGCTTGGTTATGTAAATCCAACATATTTTTTTTTGGCAAAAATCATAAATTCTGTTCACAAAATGTTGGATAAAGAACTTATTAACTTTCAGTTGTTGTGCAGATTTTATTTCTTTATTTTTTGTCTTGTCTTTGAAACTTGGTTGGGTTTTGGGTTCGGTCGCAAAGGTTAATTTAAAACATAATTGATTATTCATCAATTATTGTGCAGATTTTATTGTTAGTTTATTTTTTGTCCCATCTTTCCATGAATTTAAACTAACTTTGTTAGGATTATGGTTAAGGTAGGAGCTGGGTTGGGATTAGGGTTGGGGTTAGGTTGCAGAAATGAAATAAAATAAATATTAAGTAATGTATTAAGCAGATTTGTAACATGGTTGGGGTTAGTGTTGGGGTTGGGTTGAAGTTGGGGTTGGGGTTGAGTTGGTGTTGGGGTTGTGGTTAGGCTAAGGGTTGGGGTAGTGTTGGGGTAGGGTTGGGGTTAAGGTTGGGGTTCATGCTGGGGTTAGGGTTGGGTTTAGGTTGCGGCTGGGATTAGGGTTGGGGTAGGGGCTGTGTTGGGATTGTGGTTTGGCTAAGGGTTGGGTTGAGGTTGGGTTTGGTGGTAGGGTTGTTGGGGTAGGGGTTGTGTTGGGGTTGTGGTGGGGCTAAGGGTTGGGGTTCATGTTGGGGGTTGGGTTGTGGTTGGGGTTGAGTTGGTGTTGGGGTTGTGTTGGGGTTGTGGTTAGGCTAAGGGTTGGGGTAGTGTTGGGGTTAGGGTTGGGGTTAAGGTTGGGGTTCATGCTGGGGTTTGGGTTAGGGTTGGGTTTAGGTTGCGGCTGGGGTTGTGGTAGGGGTTGTGTTGGGGTTGTGGTTGGGCTAAGTGTTGGGTTCGTGTTGGGGTTGGGGTTAGAATTAGGGCTGGTGTTGCAGTTAGGACTGGGGTTGTGGTTGGGCTAAGGGCTGGCGTTCGTGTTGGGGGTTGGGTTGAGGTTGGGGTTAGAATTAGGGCTGGGGTTGCCGTTAGGACTGGGGTTGTGGTTGGGATTGGGGTCATAGTTGGGGTTAGGGTTGCGGTTGGGCATGGGGTTAGGGTTAGGGTTCCAGTTGGGGTTTGGATTAGGTTTAGGGTTTGGGTTGGATAGCAAAAATAATTTTAAATAAATAACAATAATTTGTCATCAGAATTGTTTCTGAAATATATTTATCTAATTAAATCATGTTAAGTAAAACTTTCCAAACATTAAATTTAGATATAGCTGAGGGTGAGGGTCCTTTATAATGAACAGGACCCTCACCCTTGCAGAAATGTCAAACGTCGGAACATTTGTTGTAATCCTGTCTTCTCTCTCCACAGTCCCTGCCAAGATCATTTTCCTGAGAGATGCTGTGCCACAGCACCACTGGTGTTTCCCCTTCGCTGTGGATGGAAACCCTGAGCCCAGCATCACTTGGCTCCACAATGGGGAGATATTCAAGGAAAGCATATACGCCTACATGCAGTTCATCCCCGACTCGAGCGACGGCTCAGTAAAACATGGCTGCCTCTTCCTGAACAAGCCGACCCATATCAACAACGGCAATTATTCATTAATCGTGGAGAACAAACTTGGACGGGACAAGGCCACAGCAGTTGGAATGTTCATGGTCAACCCTTTTCTGGACAATCCTGAAGGGATCATTCCAGGTCAGCTCCTGAAAATTTTACTGACTCAAAAAGTTTTACATGTGTAAGGGATGAGTTATTTATGCAAATAACTTACCTTACCTTCTCATAACTAAGCTATGAGAGTAAATTTTACCAAGGTTTCTTCTCATTACTTTAATATTTGTCTGTGCAAAGTGAAGTGACACAATTAGGGAACTCAGACTGGTTCAAGTTGATTCATAAAGATTATGCAATCATTTATTTACACAAATTGAACAAAATCATAAATTACACCTGATTGTGAGCTATTTATAACAAGCGTCTAAGTTAAAGTGAGGTAAAACCCGCGTCCGAATTTCTTTTCACATTAAAACTCAGATTACTTATGTATAAACAGTAAAAGTCAGTTCTGATGTTAAGACTGGACTATTCACTGGCACTTCACTTAGTTGTTGGCAAGGGTAAAGGGTAAAGGTAAAGATAAAGATAATGAAATGAAGAATTAGTGTTTCTATTTTAATTTTGAAAGTGTTTCAACCGGATTCAGCACGTCCCTCTGAGCTCTCAGCTTCAAGTTGACACGTCACCCACCGAACACGTCAGCGTTACCTGGAGAGTCTGCTTAAGAACCCCTGGTCTGGCTGTCTCACCGACGACCCTTCAGGAAGCTTGTCCAGAAATGGTCCTTAGTGGAAAGGTGTCTTTCAGGTGACTTTAGTCCGCTTAAGCCGGGCCAGAGAGATTCCAGCTGTGGCTTCGGTCGTCTTTCAAAATAAAAGTCTCCCCCCCAGGGAGTTGAAAAACACTTGAGAGACGGGTGTCTCTATATGGACATGAGGCCGGCTTGCCTCTGTCCTGGACTTCAGGCCACCCTATTTAGCTGATGGGTGCCGCCTGAGGCCCAGCTGTTTCTCCGGAGAGAACCAGCTCCGTCCTGCTGCTTTGGCATCAGCAAGAAGACTCTTTCTGCCTGTGTCTCCAGGCGTCCGTGTTAGTAAGTCAGAGTTGACTAGATAAGCCAGAGTCAGAAAGGAAAAGAAGATAAGCGAGTTGCCAGCTGTCAGTGAAGGTCATTTGCTCTGCTTCTTTTGCCAGACTGTAAGAGATCACTGTAAACATTTATCATGATTAATTAAACCTTCTGCTTAAATAATCATCTGAACTTGTGTCCATATAAATGTAAGATTTTCTTAAGAAAACTCAAAATTATATTACTGATGTTTCAGTAAAAATAAAACAGTGATTTATAAAAACACAATGAAACATGGTGATGATTTCTGTGCTTCATTAGTCTATTTCAGGCACAATAAAAGAATAGGTGATTCTATATTCTTTGTGACATGTCATTATTATGATTAACAAATGCTTTAAACATCCTTAGTTAAACAATAAATGAATCATGAACAGAACAGATYGTTTCTGTTAATATCTGATTAGAGAGAACTGAAGTCCTCGTGTGTAAAATGACCCGTCATGGCCTAAAATAAGAGTCCAGCGTTCCTGCCAGTTCTCAGGCCTGTGCGAGACCTGCTTTGAGGCTGGAACTCCTGTTTCTTCACTCGAGGTGACCCCTACACATGTGATGAATGAAAGGGATGGGGCAAGGCGTGTCCGGTCCTGCCTGTTTTAAAAGTTCCTCTGCTCTAACAATTTTAAAGAAATGGATCAGGTGTGTTGGAACAGGGAAACGAGTAAAACCTGCAGAACGGTGTCCCTCAAGGACCACGACTGGGCCCTCCTTTTTTACACACATTCGTTTCGAATTGTTCATACTCTTTAAGTGATTAAACTGTCTGACACACTGAGTCATTGGATTATCCATAAATCGGCTGATGGAATAAAACTAAAAATCTTCAGCTGATACTGATTAGGCTTGTCAAGTCTTTCAAAACTATCACTTTCACAAAGATATTTCATATTTCCGTATGATTTGTGGGAGTACTTTATGAGGTTAGGGTTATTATTTGCGGGTTTACTTTATGAGTGATGTGTGTTCTTCAAAGAGGTACTATAACTGAGTTTTTATTTATATTTTTCATCCTTATTTGGGTGAAGTTATGACCTTTTAATCTATAGTTTGACTTTTATCACTTGTGAGTTGTTTCATGTCTGGAGTTTCTGACATTTTAACCAGAACTAATTCAGTAGAAATGAAAAGTTAAAAGGTTAGAAAAAGAAAATAGAAAAGCTGAAAATGCATTACTTGTACTTTAAACCCTAAACCTTGAAAAAAATCTAAATAATACATAAATAGCTGAACAGTTACAGTGAACTTTCTGTACTTAAATAATTTTAGGTGCCAAAATGCATTCCTCACTTTTAACTAATGATGCTCTTTCAGTTTATTCTCATGTTCATTATAGAAACATAAAACTCACATCAATAACAAACTTTTTGTTTTACTGACTGATTTCAAAACTGTTTTAATTCAAGCTAAGATATAAAAAAAATAATTGTTTTAGCGAGTGTTCGTTTGAGTTTTGATACATTGCTGCATGACAGAGTGAAGTTAACAATCCCATCATCTCTAAAAAAAAATACTTAATCTAGACATGAAACTTAATTTTAAGCTGGAAAATCTCTGAACAGAACTTCATATCTTTGGGTTTTGTGTGATTTATGTTCATAAACATGTTTTTGCTCTTGCTCCCTTCATGCTAGTCCCTGATTGGGAACCAAGTAAGTCCTTAACCGACTTTACGGCTCTTGATTTATTTTTTTTCACATGACATTGACATGAAATTAAGTTTTGCTCTCCGACTCTCATCTCCCCTCAGGTCCTGCTAACAAAGCAGATATGGATGTGACGGAGAACCCTGAGAGTCGCGTGTTTGTGGTACGTCTGATTGTTGGGGAGTTTTAGGTCAGGTGGAGTTTTTACTGATAAAATCTGAACAATCAAACAAGAATTGTTTTAAGATCGTGATGTTTCAACCCAGTTCTTATTTGTTATTTGGATAAAATCAATTTTAAAAATCTATGGTGCAACACAGTTATCAATCAATTTACTTGTCTTACAGTATCATTAATAGAACAATATGCAGAAGTTGTTGTCGGACTCAGAAACCAATCAATGTCTTGATTAGGACATTGATTTAACACTTAGATGAATATTAGTGTTTTTATTAAATCCTCTTGTGTTTTTGGCAGGTGTCTGTGGCCGTGGGCCTCGCAGTGTTCGCCTGCACCTTCCTGCTCATCATGATTCTGGTGGTCAACAGGTGTGGCCAGCAGTCCAAGTTTGGGATTCACCGTAAGTCGACACACGAGCCTGCTTCAGCGAGGCTGAATGAGGAAGTAATTCAGGATTACAGAAGCTGGTCTTTCTGTTAAACCTGTGACGGTTATTCCGGCTGGTTGAGAGGTTGTCACGTTCCAACAAAGTTCAGGATAAATAACCATCTGAGGTCACAGTAAAACTTCTCATTAAAGCTGTTGTACATGTTCTGGGATGTACAGTATTCTGCTTTTTGGTAGCTTTTAGTTTTAAACCTCCATAAAACAATTTGTCCCTGAACCTCAGAATAAAAGGGACTCTGAGCTCTTGAATATCAGACCAAATGTTTTCAAGTTGCATTGTGGGTAATAAAGGCACCAGAAGTCTGCCAGGTAGAGTCAGATAAAATAAAAAGACAAAAATAAAGAGGTTGTTTCTTATTCTGTCGCCTTGATTCTGATGTCTGTTCTCAGTTTTTATGACTCGGATTAAACCGTGTGACCCGGGATTAGTTTGATCAGAATCAGAAACGTTGTAAATTCCAGATGGTTCTGTTGGTTTTTCAGGACTGGATTTAGGTTCTGGTTGTGCTGAAAGTTTGCACACAGGCAGCTGCTGTTTAATGTTGGACAAAGTGCTTTAATTACAGCAGCACAGAACCACTGCCACGTGGTGAGGCCCATTAAAGAGACTGGATGGATGGATGGATGGATGGATGGATGATGGATGGATGGATGGATGGATGGATGGATGGATGGATGGATGGATGGATGGATGAACAGTTACATGGTTTATTGCTCCATGTGGACTCTCCACCCCTTCCTCTCCTCACTCAGAGCTCCTAAGTGGACCTGATTGCCTAAGTGGACGGTTCTCTCCTCTGGGCTCTTTGTTGTTCCATTTTCTTCTGTTTTGGACTCTGGGGGTTCTGAGGTTTGCCTCGCTGAGGAGGTTTTACAATTTGGGCTCCACTTGTTTGGCTTTTAAAATGTGCCAGAGTGAGGTGCTGCGAACCAGCCGGGCTTCTTCTATGGTCACTTTTTCCCCCAGTTCAATGTGGCCTGATTGCTGGTTGATGATGGTGATTATTAGAGCTTTTCATCCTCTGTCACCATGGTACCAAGAATTGTGCAGCCAAGTTGGTTTCAGAGAATGCTGATTCCTTAAAAAGGGGGAAATGGGTCTTGAATTGCTCCTTTTGTTGGCTCCTGTAATCACAAGATGTTCGGGGCTGATTAGGTGTCATGGATCCCTCAGTTTTGTCATCTGTTTGTTTCATTAGGCTCATCAGTTCTGGGGACTGAAGACGACCTGGCCGTGTCACTTCGGTTCATGAACTTCGGAACCAGCCCGCCTTCCTCAGACGAAGACTCTGGTTTGTCGAGTTTTGTGGAGAACCCACAGTACTTCTGTGGCATCATCAAGGACAAAGACATGTGTGAGTGTTTCCACTTTAAATGTAAACAAGCTTTTTCTCCCCTAAAAGTGTCTTTTAATGGCTCAGTTTGATCCCTCTGAATACGAACCTAAAAATGTTTTTAAAAATACATGAAAAATGAAAAAGATTAAAGTAAACTTGACTCTGTGACTGATATTTAAACCTTATGTTTAAAATCACTTTATTTTGTGAAATTATTTATTTTTCATTGAGCAGATTTATGACATTATTTGTTTGAAGTTTGTTGAACTTATTGATCAGAATTATAAACTTTCTGCTGCCACATACACTCACCGGCCACTTTATTAGGTACACCTGTCCAACTGCTCGTTAACAC
>NW_013952772.1:129475-131643 GCF_001266775.1 Austrofundulus limnaeus
CACCATGGAGTCCTCCCGGAGGAGCTGGAAGAAGTGGCTGGGGAAAGGGAGGTCTGGGCCTCCCTTCTGAAGCTGCTGCCCCCGCGACCCGACCCCGGATAGGCGGAAGAAAATGGATGGATGGATGGATAACGGCTGCGTACATTTAAAAAAATACATATATACATAAATAACTATTTTACACCTTAATGATCAACTAAAAAGGAAAAAAGAGGAAAAACAAACAAAAACAAACAGAAACTTACTAACTTTAATGGGAATGTAACTTACAGGTTCTTGGTTCTCCTGGATCCAACAGAAACATGTTTGTGTTTTCTGTGCTCAGGTGTTCAGCACATTAAACAGAAGGACATCGTGTTGAAGTGGGAGCTCGGTGAAGGAGCGTTCGGTAAGGTCTACCTGGCAGAGTGCGCCAACCTCGGCCCAGACAGCGACAAGATGCTGGTGGCCATCAAGGTGAGGAACCTTAAAGATGCTAACAGGCTGCAGCTAATCTGATATAGCATGGCACAAAGTTAAAAAGAAACTAAGAGGTTTGTCTGTTTTAATATGTCCCTTTTTAAAATAAAAGTACAGCCAGAAAACTGAATGCTGAAACAAATGTCAGTGTTAATTTAACACCCACAGTGTTAATTTCAACACCCGCAGTGTTAATTTCAACACCAACAAAGTGTCTATATGTGTCCACACTCGCTGGTGTTAAAATAACATTTGTGAAAGTGTTTAGTTTTAATATCAATATTTTTTGTTGTTTTAACACCAATCAGTGTTTGATAATCAACTAACATAAAAATAGTGTTAGTGTTAATGGTAACACCAGTGTAATATTATTAACAAAGGAAATTGTGGTGTTAAAAAATTAACAGACACCACAAGGTATCAATACAGCATATATTTGAGAGTGTAAATTTAACACTCAGAGTTAATATCAAACTCTTTGTAGTGTTGCATTAACACTGTTCAGTAGTTAGTAGAAAATAGAGATGTGACTTTCGTGAACGATCCAAATCTTTTGAACGGCTCTTTACAACCAACGATAGGAGCTGAATTGCGGGCAGTAACGAGCCATTTGAAGTTTTATTTCTTTTATTCCTCATATAATCTTTATTTTTTTCATCCTTAAATGGCTCCCACGTTGCTTTTTCACAGGAAACAGGCGGAGTTGTGGAGTACAGGAGCTCACAGGGAAGGGGGGGGGGGTCCGCTTGACAAACACATGGTTCCACCCACGCGATGGGATGACATCATTACGTACGGCTACGTGATGACGTATTTCCATACATGATGACATAATATGTTCAAAATCGAACGGCTCTTTTAAACGGCTCTATGAAACAAACGGCTCCCCAAGATCCGGATCCCTTCAAAGAGCCATTCATCCCATCTTTAGTAGAAAAGTATACTGGAGTCACCCTTCACACCAGGACACCTCTCACACATGGTGTTCATTTATGGTCAATAACACAAACTTATACTTGAACAACTTGAACAAACCGAACAAGAACTAATTTTTACTCTCATGAACTTCTTTAATAGTCATAAACTTAGAAACACATCATTTCTACAAGATTACCCAGCATTCCTTGCTGAGAACATACTGGTTTGTTTGACATGACGCACAACATAAAACATTTAGTGGCAACAAAATGATTTCAACAGAAAAAATCTCTAATGACTCTATTTTATAACTTTGTCTGCTGTGAATCAAAGCTAAATTGCAAATCTGATAGAACTAAAATATTTTGAGTTTCCTGATTTGGATGTAGATCTCTGTGGCCTTATGGCGCTGAAATTTGAAACATAAAGATGCCACATTTTGTGTGTTAAAAGCAGAAGTGAGTCAGTTATTTACTCGAATAACTTTTTCCAAAAAACTTGATTTCACCACTGCCTTTATCTGACGATCCAGTTTAAGCGAAACATCCATTATGTTCCCTAAGTTATTGGAATTTGGCTTAAGAAAGTCAAATTTAGTTTATTAATTTCATTAAAAAACACATTACATACAACAAAACAATGCAAATAAAATGAACGGCAGAGGGAGGAAAAAATATTATATCTGCTCCTATTTACAAAAAATATATATATAATAATTTCAAACACTAATAAAACAAATAAAACAAAGTGAAATCAAGCTGAACCAAAATCTAAAGAGACAGAAACAGAGG
>NW_013952772.1:132128-134424 GCF_001266775.1 Austrofundulus limnaeus
TAATAATAATAATAGCAAAATCCTACCAAATAATAAGTAAAACTGTCAGGTCACTGAATTTAAGTACAAGACCTAAACTTGTCCATTAGTGATACGTCTCCCACTCATCTGTTCCGATAAGTTAAAAAAAACACACAAGTTTTGTCGTGCACTCAGTTTAATCCACTGTGTGGTTTTAGAGTGAGCCGTCTTTGTTAAAGGCCTGTCAGCTGATTTAATACGCAGCTCATGTTACATCAGGTTAATGCAAAGCACACAGAAAAAAATAAAAAAATAAATAAAACACATGGCCTTGCTTTCATGTCTCATCCCATTAATCACACAAACATGCTTTCATAACACATCGTCACTCATCTGAGCTGCGCGGAGCGAGAACTTCTGAGGCCTGTGGAAACAAAACAAAAAAAACAAGGAAAAATGGAAATCTGTCGCTTTAATGTTTGTTTCTTGACATTTAGTTTTGAAATAATTTCAGATAAGATGGAAAATATTGAGATTCTCAATAAGTTATTGGATTTTTCATCTACAACTTGTGAAAGAGTCAGCCTGATTCAAGATGGCCGCCACAGCAAATCAGCTGTCACTTTTACAGATACGGAGCTAAAATCAGGAGTGGTAGTAGCTGAGAGTTGTCCCTACATTTAAAGCTTGTTAACTTTGAAAGTGGGCCTGATTAAAAAATATTGTAATTTAGTCTGTTTTCCATTGAGCTATAATTTGCACCATTGAGCATAAAGTTCCCCAAAAAAGGAGTATATGCAAGTGTTCTTTAAGTATAATAATTTTAAACAAAAAAATAGGAGAGGTAAGTAAAGTTTTATTTTTAAAGTGCCTTTCATAGAAATAAATTCATAAGATGCTGTACAATCATCAGTAGTATTAAGAATGTAAAGACAGCAATAAAACATTAGATAGGCAGAGAAAATAAATTCTGGCTCAGAGCAGACAGGAGACAGAGCACAACAACAGGTGGGAATAAAAAGGGGCAAGGCTGACATGAGATTGAATATGTCAACCAACAGTGAAACAGAGATTGTCCCATGAATACAGTAGAGTAGGGGTTCTCAAGACATTTGGGTCTGGGGACCCCTTACAGGGGCAAAAAAAAAAAAAAAAAAAAAAATCCAGGGACCCCCTCAGAAACCCCAGGCTGTTTTAAAAGATGATTTATTGTCATTTCAACCCCTAAATGCCATGAGAATATTTTTTATTATGTTTGTTTTACCAGTTAATTGTTCTCCATGCAATTTTTAAAAATAAAAACCACTTAAACAATTTAGTGAAAGTTTTTGAGGACCTCAAGATACCTCTTGCGGACCCCTGGGGGTCCTGGAACCTCAGATTGAGAACCTCTGCGGTAGAGACTTTTACAGGTTTACAGTAGACTATCAGTTTACTATTTATGTACTACAGAGATTAGATATACATAAAGTTTGTGTTACCCACTTGGCTTATCCTAAAAATGCATTAAAAGTGTACATGGTAAATAAAATACACTTGGGAAAAATAGACTTCAATATACTTAAGTATACAAGTACTTAAGGACATGTACTTGAGGTATGCTTTGTTTTGGTAAGGGTTATTCTAAAGATTTGACAAAAAAAGGCTTAAAACTTTTTAATTTTTCCACATCATCTTAGTCTAAAACTTGGAAAATCAGTAATTGATGCGGTCTAAAAATAAATTTCCTAACATTATTTTTCAATTGATGAGAAAAGTCTAAAACGAGGTGTTTATCAGTTGCATCCCTCTTTTGTTTGCAGACTCTGAAGGATGCAAACGAGTCGACCCGGCAGGACTTCCAGAGGGAGGCCGAGCTGCTGACGGTGCTGCAGCACCAACACATTGTGCGTTTCTACGGCGTCTGCACAGACGGAGAGCCTCTGGCCATGGTGTTCGAGTACATGAGGCATGGAGACCTCAATCGTTTCCTTCGGTATGTAGAAACCCACAGATCCAGCCTCCTCTGGGGTCGGACCGATCTCCGCTGTACGAACTTTTGATTCTCACACTGCTTAATGTTGGAGCTTAAAGGTGGAAATATTGAATGAGAAGCTGCAGCATCTTCAGCGCCGGCACAGTAAATGTGTCAGAGCAGGAAAAGCCCAGTAGGACCGGCTCCCAGCAGAGTTCTGGCTTTAAAACAGCACTGTGACTCTGAGAGGAACACTTTCAGCTCATTCTGGACACAAAATGATTGGTGGAATAATAATAATAATAATAATAATAATAATAATAATAGTAATAGTAATAGTAATAGTAATAGTAATAGTAATAGTAATAGTAATAGTAATAG
>NW_013952772.1:138004-140876 GCF_001266775.1 Austrofundulus limnaeus
CACACACACACACACACACCAACACAAATCAGACCTCCACATGGAGAAACTAAAGCCAGTTTATCACTGAGCTGCGATTGGTGAAGTCAAGTTGACCAATTAAAAAGAAACTCTTTTTTTGTTGAACATTTGATACATTTATTATAATTCTTTGTCAAAAATCTGAGTTCTTGAAATTTGCAAATACTGCTTTCTGTTTTAATTTACATTTTACTCCTTGTTCAACATTTGGAGTTTGTGTTTCTGTGTTTAAACCAGTCGGTCCGCCTGGTTCCCGCTGTAAGTTGTTGAAATTTCCAGACTATTTTGTGCCTCCAGTTAGTTTCCAAAAGTTCAAAGGGAAACACAGCTCTAAGGATTACACCTGTTCTGTCAAATATCTGTTGTAAAAAAGGTGCACGCAGTAAAAAAAACAAGAAAAGCGACAA
Organism: Austrofundulus limnaeus; assembly: GCF_001266775.1. Taxonomy (NCBI): domain Eukaryota; kingdom Metazoa; phylum Chordata; class Actinopteri; order Cyprinodontiformes; family Rivulidae; genus Austrofundulus; species Austrofundulus limnaeus. Next base: position 138,433 of record NW_013952772.1, read on the forward strand.
GAGAAAAGATGTTCACGTGTCAAGGCAAAGTGTGGTTTCTTTGTTACTGAGATGTTTTCAGATGGTAACACAAAGATTCATCTCATATGTTGATAAAAATGAATTTTATCACTTGAACAAAGGATTAAAACTGGATTTACATAGGTTCTAATAATTAAATGGTTTAAATGATAAATGATTTAATACAACATGGAGGCAAGAAAAGCTTCAAAATCTGTTGTGTAGTGGTTTAGATGTTTCTTTTTGGAAACCTGCAGGGAACGTTAAAGGAACTGAGACTGTGCTGACCTATTGGAGCTCTCTTGGCACCTGGGAAACAATCTGAGCGATCTATTCCAGCAGACGCAATTGATGCTGACTGCCAGGTGTCCTCCACAGGAGACAGATTGGGAATGGAAAAAACACGTACACATGCATGCTCGGGGTTTTTTCCTGAAATATATGTTGGTGGAAATCACATTTCCAAGAGACCAAATGGGTGAAATGTCTGAAAGCCCCCGTGGTGCAGCTGCTTTCCCACCCTGCCACCTGCCTTTTAAACTAATCCTGATTGCATCAACAAGTTCCTTTGTAAAGTGCAGAGAAGAGACATTAGGATGGACGCCACATGGAGACACATCAGCTGGGATTGGCTCATTTAGGCAGTTGGATGTTGGAGTGGGTGTTCATGATCTACAATTACATTATTGCAAATCAATTGTAGGCGTATTACAAGCCTGTGTTTTCTATTAAGCATTGGTTTGAAATGGTTTTATTGTGGCGTGCTGACCATGTCTGCGATGCTCTCAGGAGCTTCGTGCTCAGAAGTGTTCAATCTGCAGATTGCTCGCCTGGGTCGTTGTCCTTCAGGTGACCCAAGGTTGGTGCCGTAAACTGCTGACAGGCCAGTCTGAGTGTTTTAATAACAACGACAACCAAAAAAATTTAAAAAAAGCTAATAAGAGACGGAAAAAGCTCTCGAAACACTTGTGGTCAAACAACCTTCTACCATTTCTGAATCGTAGAATACGAGGAAATGCAGATTAAAAAGTAACCCTTGAAAAACTGTTTTTGAATATTCTTGGACTGCAAGAGTCTGAACACTCTTATTTTTCTTATCTACAGTGTTTTAAAAAGGTAAACCCTGAGCTCAGACACAATGGGAGTCTGAGAGTTTTAGTATCTCTGTCCTCTGAGGGGACTTGAACCAAAAAAACAGTGATTAACAAAAATACTTATATTTATAGGTATATTTATAGGTACAAACTGTAGAAGAAGCATATAGACTGTGTAACTAAAGGCATTTGCATTATTTTACAAAAGTTTTAAACAGCCTAAAAGTTAGTTAGTGTGGCTTCATGACTCTGAAGTTACCATCTGTAGTTAAAAAAATCACCAAACTAAAACTTTTGAGAAGAAAATACAAATGTCAATTCAACTTTCTGCGACTAATTGACATTAGAAATATGTTTTTACTAAAATAAAGAGCATTAAAGTGACATATGTACAACTAAAATGAAAAAGCAGGTCATGAAAGGCAGCACCTGTCCTGTGTGTGCAGAGCTCACGGACCTGACGCTCGAATCCTGGAGGAATCAAAGATGCCTCCGCTGGGTCAGCTGACCCTGCCTCAGATGCTGCACATCGCCGCTCAGATTGCCTCAGGGATGGTTTACCTGGCGTCTCTGCACTTCGTCCACCGTGACCTGGCAACCCGCAACTGCCTGGTGGGGGAGGGTCTGGTGGTGAAAATAGGAGACTTCGGCATGTCCCGAGATATTTACAGCACCGATTACTATCGGGTAAGTGTCTCTGACAAAAAGTCATCATTAAGGACAGTTTGTACACAGTTTAGTTTTTTCTTTTCCTATTTAAACTACTGAGTCACATTATTACACAACCTGTCAGGGGACAGAGGGGAAAAGAAAAAAAATAAAACAGATCTTGACTAACCTTAGAAGATTCTGAGAAACCTTTGCAGGATACTGAGAGACCTTTGCAGGATACTGAGAAACCTTTGTAGGATTCTGAGAAACCTTTGTAGGATTCTGAGAGACCTTTGCAGGATTCTGAGAGACCTTTGCAGGATCCTGAGAAATCTTTGCAGGATCCTGAGAGACCTTTGCAGGATTGTGAGAGACCTTTGCCGGATCCTAAGAAACCTTTGCAGGATCCTGAGAAACCTTTGTAGGATTCTGAAAAAACTTTGCAGGATCCTGAAAAACTTTTCTATGATGCCGAGAAACCTTTGCAGGATCCTGAGAGACCTTTGTAGGATTCTGAAAAAACTTTGCAGGATCCTGAAAAACTTTTCTATGATCCCAAGAATCCTTTGCAGGATCCTGAGAGACCTTTGTATGATTCTGAGAAACCTTTGTAGGATTCTGAGAAACCTTTGTAGGATTCTGAGAAACCTTTGTAGGATTCTGAGAAACCTTTGTAGGATTCTGAGAAACCTTTGTAGG
>NW_013952772.1:142924-146794 GCF_001266775.1 Austrofundulus limnaeus
TCCTGAGAGACCTTTGCAGGATCCTGAGAGACCTTTGCAGGATCCTGAGAGACCTTTGCAGGATCCTAAGAAACCTTTGCAGGATTCTGAGAAACCTTTGTAGGATTCTGAGAAATCTTTGTAGGGTCCTGAGAGACCTTTGTAGGGTCCTGAGAGACCTTTGTAGGGTCCTGAGGAACCTTTGCAGGATTCTGAGAGACCTTTACAGGGTCCTGAGAGACCTTTGTAGGGTCCTGAGAAACCTTTGCAGGATCCTGAGAAACCTTTGTAGGGTCCTGAGAGACCTTTGTAGGGTCCTGAGAAACCTTTGCAGGATTCTGAGAGACCTTTACAGGATCCTGCAAAGTTTCTCAGGATCATTTTATTTAGTTTTTCCTCATGTCCCACATATGAGCTTCGTTCATTATAACACCTAAAACCGTACATTATGTGAAGGTTTAAAACAGGTTTCCAGTTAAGTTGTCTAAAACATTATATTGAGACAATAAACGTCTTCATCTTAAGGTGGGCGGGAGAACGATGTTGCCAATCCGCTGGATGCCCCCAGAGAGCATCATGTACAGGAAGTTCACAACAGAAAGCGACATCTGGAGCTTTGGTGTGGTTCTCTGGGAAATCTTCACCTACGGGAAACAACCGTGGTATCAGCTGTCCAACAGCGAGGTAAGTCTGAGTACTGCCACGTAGAAGGTGCACAAACAGGTACAACCCCTGAACCTGAATAAGTGTAGATGTTATAATGAATCAAACACCTGTAATTCTGTTTTGATATATTAATGTTACCCAAAGATTATCTTCTTGAAGCAACCATGTTCTAGAAACCCTGACTGTGTAAAATCTGCCAGACTGTTGAACAAGTTTATTAAAGTGCTGTTAAATGTTTGTCCCTCAGACTGATAGAACAAACTGTCCTGATTTTTATTACAAAAAAGGGGGGAAATATTTCCAAAGAAGAGTGTTTATCCTTGAAATCTTCACAAACTAAATCTGAATAGCTGCATACCAACAGACACATGGCAGAAATATGCTGCTTTTTAAAAACCAACAGACATCATAAAAACATCATTCTCACCAAAACAAATGAGTAAAATATGAAAACATGTAGAATTACAGTGTGTTGGGAAAAAAAGTCCTAAATCGGTTTTGTCTGAATTTTGAACGAACGGTTTAGAAATTTAGATTTTTTTAAAAGACTAGTTTACCTTCTGGTTTTGATTTGGAGCAAAAACTAAAATTATTTTTTAAAAATCTGTTTTAATTGACTGATTATTTCTAACAAATAATATATTAATACTTGATGAAGTTGAATTTGTCTAAACATTACAGCACTGATTCTTCAGTCTGCGCTACTTTCTTATCTCAGATCTTTGAACTTTCAGAACACTGGGTCTTATATTCTCTGCACTCCTAAATGAATCAATAAGTTCATAGTAATTAAGGGCGGTCCAGTCTGGCCTTTTCAGCTTAAGCACCAAGAAGTGGGTCTCCACTGTGACCACAGTGCTGCTATTACAGGCCGTAAGCCTCTCCTCTTTCAAGACAAGGGTGGATCGCTTTTCCTTTGCACTCAATTCTAATCTCATTGGCTTCATTTTTGCCATAGGCCAACAAAACTTAACCTGGTTATCTTAATCCGTCTCGCCCAATGAGGGACAGGTGGAATTATCCTGTTTAAATACTGAGTGTCAGAGATAAATCACCTCGAACTCCCGGCCGTTCGGAGTCTCGGTGCTGGGCTTTGGGCCTGAGCATCGGGTCATTTTGGTGTGAAGTGTTGACACACCTCCTCTGCTCTCAGGTTAACAGCAGTGAAGAGACAAATTCGCCACGCTTTCACTGAAGAGAGAAATCCCCTCTTGTCCTCAGCTGTGATTTATTCACTGAACGGTGCGAGGCTGTGAACTGCATCAGTCACTGCAGCCATTAGTGTCAGAGCGTGGTCACGTTTCGGCTGCTTTTTCTTTTGGTCCAGAGGCTGCAGCTAACGCACTCAGAACAGCAGATCTGGATTTACTGAAGCTGTTTAAAATATGTTCGACGTTGGAGCAGGACTTGATTCAAAAAGTCTTAATGTGTACATAATTTTATTTATCACTGATCTGTGTGAAAATCCTGTCTCACTCATGTTTAGTATTGATTTAATGCAGATAGTTTAGCTTTTTCAGCCTTTCAAGCACCACAAAGTAACAAATGCTGCTTTGCTAAAGTCTTTTTTCTGCCTTTTTTATACAATTCACACAAATATTGTTCTGTACTAACCTATTCTATGACTTTTAGATCCTGAAATCAATCCTCATTATTGAAGATGATTAAAAGAAAACAATTATTTAAAGTTAACAACACTAAGCATTAGTGTCATGAGTATTCTTTAAAAAATTGAGCTTTTTATTGGTAAAACATTTGTTTACTGATACTGAGCAGTTTGTACAGTTTGAAAAAACAAAGTGAAAGCAGCCTGATTCTGAAGAAAACCTTGAAACAAAACTTTCATAAAGTCTGAAAAGTGCTGACTCATTGTTAGAACGTCATTCAGTCAGGGGCGGAGCCAGGGGGTGGCCAGGGGTGGCCATGGCCACCACAGACAAATCTTTGGCCACCCTGCTGTACACACCCCTTCCACAGTGAAACAACTTTTAGGGGTGTAATAATCCTCCTGAACAGTTGGTGGCAGTGATTAACAGTTTGAAACATCACCAAGCTCAAAGAAGTGACAAAGAAATGATTGTTTTCTTTATATACAGAACATATACCTATGTATTCTGATCTATGGTGACAAATGTTTTTGTTTTGTTTTTTGTCATCATAACACAGTGTCATTTTATGTTCTGAAGGCTGCATGATGCTCTGTCCCTTTTGGCTAGGAGTAGACCTATCACTAAATCAGAGAGTGAAACATCCCTCTAAATTCACTGTTGGTGGTTATCAATATTGCACCTGTTCATTGGGTAAAGTTATTATTATTAGTTTTAAACATGCAGTTGAAGGTCATCATTATTTGGCACAATGACCTGTTACAATTACAAACAACACCCCTAAAGTCATTGGATATGACAAATTGTATCACATTAAATAATCTTATCTCAGGTGTAGCAGTGACTTTAAAAACAGGATAATGAAACTAGTTTAATGAAGGATCTGTCTGTGAAATAATTATTAAATCAAGTGTTTATTTATGTAGGTAAAAGTATGTTAAGCAACCTAGTAAAATACACCAGAATGCTGGAAGTTGCATCTATTTTGTTCAAAATTTTCTGGGGGGAGGACCCCCAGACCCCTCAACAGTGTGTCCCCACACTTTATAGTTCTGACACCATGTTTATAAGGTTCTCACTGCCTGTATAAGGACATAAGGAAATGACCAAAAACAAATATATGCAGAAACTTTCAAGTAAAAAATGATGTAATTTTCCTGGTCACCCCTGTGTGAGTAGTGGTCCCCGTTTGGCCACCCCTGAAAAAAAAGTCTGGCTCCGCCACTGCATTCAGCATCAGTGGTTTTCTGTAGGAATTCCTCTGTCTCTCTCATGGTTCTGAAGGAATTTAGATCCATTTTTTTCACATTGCTTCAGTACTTGGAGGTTTGCAAACATTGATCTCTGCTCCGCTCCTTGTCAAAAACATCTGTGACCTTAGCTGGCTTTATATGCCCCATTTAAAGAGGGCACATCCTGCAAAATCCACTTTTTTTGCAGTTAGATACTTTTTTTTGTGAACTTAGATTCTAGGAGAACAGAAAATTTGAGTTTAGTCTCTCCTGGTGCTGCAAAGATTCACTTCAGCAGTTTTATTGTCATTCAGGATTGTATAGTATACTATACAAAACTGAATGAAATTTCGTTTCATTTCTCCACAACAATACGATGCTAAATC
>NW_013952772.1:149165-150626 GCF_001266775.1 Austrofundulus limnaeus
TTTAACTTGAAAATGAATTTCTGAAACCCCCCCCCCCCCAACAGGCCATTGAATGCATCACGCAGGGGCGGGAACTGGAGAGGCCCCGCACCTGCCCCAAGGAGGTGTACCAGCTGATGCAGGGCTGCTGGCAGAGGGAGCCCCAGCAGAGGATGGTCATCAAGGACATCCACAGCCGCCTGCTGGAGCTGGTCAAGAACCCGCCGGTTTATCTGGACATCCTGGGCTAACCGGGTCGTTCCAGTCCACTCCTGAACAAGCTGCCTTTTTCATTTTCAAATCTGATTTTTGTGGCTGAGCTGGGATCTGTTTGTCATCCAGCGAGCTCTTTTTTATTTTTACTTTTCATCGTTGCCGTTTGTTGAACAGAACCAGTCTGAAGTGACCTTTCTGCCTTCATTTTGTCCCATTCCAGCTCCAGAGTCCCGTTTACTGCCCCACCCCCCCCCATCATTCTCTGGAACAAATGTCAAATGTTTACCAAAGTGTTTAAAGTTGATCTTATGTGGGAGCATGGAGGGACGTGCATGGGTGTGTTTAACTTCATAACGTAGCAGGAGCCAGGGTCCGATCATGTCTCAACATGATGGATCATTAACAGGAGGTCCGGCTGCTGCTCGGCGTTTTACCACCGCTCGGTGCAGAAAAACTGACCTGGGTTGGTTTTCACCAGGGAGGCTTTTAGGAAATGTAAATAAGATAATCACAATAAAAGCTTGTTTTTCCACCAGTCAAAAGCACTGTATCATATGATTATTTTTAAAAACAGAACAAAAAAATTGACGTGTTTCCAGGAAAAAAAAGCACCCGATTCCAAAAAAAGGTTAGGATGTTGTGTAAAATGTAAACAAAAGCAGAATTTTGTTTACAATGGAGCGTAGTAAACTCCCACAGCTGACCTCAGATGTTTCCAGATTGTTGTTAAAGGAAGAGAGGACGGACCCTGAGCAACTTTACCTTTATTGTTTAAATAATACAGTGGTGGGCAGCACTAATCTAAAGATTAGTTGCACTAACCCTAAAGCACTAACTTTAATATTTAGCCCCCCTAATTCTAAAGCACTAACTCACTTAAAAATTTAGCAAAAGCTCATTTTGAAGCAGTAAAATCCCAGTTGACCCATGGATCATTCCTCAGAGTCAACATGAGAATATGCTCTGTGTGCAGATTATTAATATTTCATCGTGTACGGGTTCTATGGGTGCTGTTTGTAAAGTTACACAGTCAAAAATTACCACCAATATTTTTATTTTATTTAGACTTTTATAAGAAAAAAAAATATTTTCACCACGATTCATACATTTATAAATGTCATAGTTTATAAACTAAATATTTAACTTACAAATTAAATATTTAGTTAACAAGCTAAATATTTAACTTGTGACTTAAATATTTAGTTTTGAGCTAAATATTTTGATTGCAACCTAAATATTTAGGTTGCAAGTTAAATATTTAACTTG
>NW_013952772.1:151750-154695 GCF_001266775.1 Austrofundulus limnaeus
GGGGGGGGGGGGGGGGGGGGGGACAGATGGCACTGAAAGTGAAACTCCACCAGATGAGTGTCAGATCAGGTACAAACCACTGCGATGCCTTGTGTAAAAACTAAATGTACATACTCTGTAATAATAAAACATATACCTTCACGTATTGTTACTCCAGCACTTTGTATATTGTCTGCTTTTAAAAATAAAGTTGATTTAAAAAGTCCCTCAGCTTCAGTCGATCCATCAGAGGGTTTTAAACCTGAGCATTGCTCTAGAGCTGTGTTTCCCAAAGTTTGGGTCCTGAAACATCAAGGTGGGGTCCTAAAAATATCTTCTGAATTAATTACAATTTTGCCTTATTGTTACAAAGGAGTGAGGTTAGTGTATTTAAAATGGATAAATGTAGTATAAAAATATATTGTTACTATGCCCGTGTTTTGTTGACCTGATACAAATGTTTATTATCTAAAAACAGCTGGGGCCACAGGTCTCTGCTGTTATTTTGTGGGTCGAAAGCTGAAAAGTTTGGGAACCAGTGAACTTTGGTTCCCAAAGTTGGGCTTGGGACCCAATTATGGGTCATGAAGCACCTTGGATAATCTCCAGAAATCAATTTAAAGGGTAATAAAATAATTGCTGATGTAATATTTTTCCTATAATTATTACAAAAACACAAAATAAGTAAAAATAAGTATTTATGTGTGTACAAACTGTTTAATCAAAAAGCCTGTGTTTTTAGGATTATTAATGAAGTTTTTGTACTCAGACCAGTAATATTTGGGGTCACAGTTTTTGCCATGGATATTTTGTGGGTCAGAAGATAAAAAGTTTGGGAAGCACTGCTGTAGAGCCTTCTGTGTTGACGGACTGATCAGCAGACCTGCGTGGTCTCTGTGGGACCCTCAGCAGACTCTTATTGAAAAGGAATAATCAAGTTTCATATCGCCTCACCGCCGGGCCTCTGGCAAACAAACAGCCCTCCAGAAGCCTCTTCCCTCCCCGCCCTCCATCACTCTGAATGCAGGGGGCCTCCGGAGAGCGGTGAGGGCTTGTGAGTAATGCTATCATCCCTGCCTCACCCACCTCCCTCCACCCCGGTGTACAGGGATGGAGGGAGACAAACACTTGGAGGACTCGTGTCTGGCTCATTGTTTCTTCTAGTGTCTCACAAGCAGATCCAGGCCAGCTAGGATTAGAGCCCTCTGTAGTGTTTGTCCCTTTGTGGCTCCAGAATGAAGCTCTTTAATAAGCACTCCAGGCTCCACCCTGCTTGGATGTGGAATACGAGGATAATAAGAGCTGGAAATGAGGACATTTTTTAAAATGGAAGTCCTATTAAAGCTCTGCAGCAGGAAACTTTCCTCTTTTCAGCCCTCCACCTCATCTTATAACGTACGCACACGGGATATTGATTCCTCCTGATAATTATTTCTTTTATGATAATGGCGGAGCCGATTCATTGTGGCCTGTGTCTCCTGCTAATAATAAACCACTCTGTGCTTTAGGGAGGCTGCACAGTAGGAAAAGAAAGAAACCTAATGAGTCGAGCTTGAATCAGGCCGAACCACAGAGAGACGCAGCTTTTAGCGCTGCTGCATGTTCTTATATCAGCTTCTAATTAAACCCAACTTTGCTGCAATTTGTTGCTTTTTGTCTGCTCTGGATGTCTGTTCATTTCAAGGACATTCAAAACAACTAAAGTCCCGAGGCTGCTTTTCATTTCTGGGGAAGAAACTCATCTGAGCTCCTGAATGTCCCAGCAGCTGCTTCTCCTGCACATCATGTTTTCCACGGTTCAAACATGACCTGCAGCTCTGCAGCCTCCTTGTTGTGCTGCGCTGCCCTCTGCTGGACACTCTCTGGCACCACAAACACAAGCTGCTGTACGCAATAAAACATTAATGATACAGTTAATTTTCTTTAATCATTTTCCATATTAAATAAATTGTGGGGAAAATTTGGTGTTCTGGCTTCTTTTTTACTCACATGCTAAAAGCTAAAAGCTTCCAATTTAAAAACAAAGTATTTTAATGTCTGAATGTGCTCAAAAAAAAAAAAAAACATCTAGTCTGTTTTTATTTCAAGAGTATGAAATAATTGCAGCTTCAATAAATATAATTTTGACACAAGCTTTAATTTATTACACCAGTCTAATAGAACAAAGTAGCAAAATAAAAATAATGATGCACAAAAAAACATTTATACAGTTTAGAATTACCGTATTTTTTAAAACAGAGCTTTTTCTTGTAAAACATAATAAAAAGCACCTTTTTTAAAATAACTAAACTTTAGCATCTTCTTTCTGCACCTCATCTTTGCTTTCTGTTGCACTTTATCAAACATCCTTCAACATTTACTTAAAAAAAAAGAACATTACAAATAAGTGCCATCAAATCAAAGACAAATTTAAAACAGTGTTTTTTTTTAAGTAACAGTGATCCGGTCTGAATGAACTGTCAGATTAGGATGTTTTGGTCAAAATAATGCAGTTTGAGGAAAAACAAACAAATAAAAAAAACATGTTTTAGCTTAAACTGCAGCAGCTGCTGCGAACCAAACGCTGTCGTTTGTGTCGGCGGCACAGAGTTACAGGGTGACAGTGAGGAATGTTGTAATGTGATAAACGGCAGAGACACTCCGGATCGACACGCTCCACAGGAGGGCAGCGGGAAGCCCACTGGAGGGCAGCGGGAAGACCACCGGAGGGCAGCGGGAAGCCCACCGGAGGGCAGCGGGAAGCCCACAGGAGGGCAGCGGGAAGCCCACCGGAGGGCAGCGGGAAGCCCACAGGAGGGCAGCGGGAAGACCACCGGAGGGCAGCGGGAAGCCCACCGGGGCAAAAAACTGCTCCTTTGTCTGCAGGAAGCAGCTTCTATTCTCAGAACATGAACCCTGAAGACAATAATAAGTGCTCTGGTTCTGAAGTGTGTGTGTGTGTGTGTGTGTGTGTGTGTGTGTGTGTG
>NW_013952772.1:155554-157393 GCF_001266775.1 Austrofundulus limnaeus
AAATATCATAAAAAATGTAATAAAATAGAATATGTTAAATATGACTTTTGTATAAATATCAGCATTTTATGCTCGTTTTAAGGCACAATTATGAACAGGTTTTATTTAGGGAGTTTTCTTTTAAGAGAACTAAAGTTTTTACTAAAATAAACTTTTCTGAAATCAATCATTTTTGCTGCAAAAATTCCATCAGATTTATCTGACATTAAAATCCTGTTAAATAGGAGAATTTTGTTATATTTGCCTAAAAAAAGGACATTTCACACTTGTTTTAAGGCACAAATATGATAAAAAAGAGCAGAAAAGAGGTTTTCTGTGTTAATCTGAAACTAAAGATCCACTCAAGAAAAATAAAAAAACACTTTATTTTTCAGCTAAAATAAGCAATAAATATACAACGCTACAAATATGTTCATTTAGTGGTTAATGTAAACAGGAGTCACATCTGAAACGTATTTTAATGTTATAAAACCCCAAACCTTAAATAAATTCTTGTTTCTTTTTTAAATCGCATCAATTTTAAAGAGTTTTAAAAATTCACTGGAAACGACCGAGTCCACATCAAGTCAAGTTAGACGCCATTATTTGTTGTTTTTCTGCTCAGGAACAAGAAGAACGAAGCCATTTGCCCCCAACGCCCATCGTAGAGGACGGCGCTGCCATGGGAACACAACGTTACAAAAGTGGTACCTGTGTTTTAATCACCGCCGGCCTCACTGGAACACTTCCTTCCCCCTCCTGTCGAGAGCGGATTGTGCAGCTCATAATGAGGCTGGCAATCAGAAATCAAATAAAAAAATCAAATAAAAAGAACTCAGAAAATCAACGCCGTCGGCGCAGAGAGGAATCAACAATGTTTCAGAGCCGACGGTCCAATCTGCGTTATTTGACCTGGAGGGACCGAGGAGTCCATTTCTAATAAACCCTCAGAACTCTGAGGAGGACTCTGGCTGAGATAATAACATGTTGTGTTACGTCAGAGGCTTCCTTCAACCCAGAACCTTCCAGAAGCACAGAAGTCACCAGGAAACAAGTGTTTGGTTCCCAGGCCCTGGTGTGAGCGGGTCCTCAGCCTCCGAGTGAACACAAACTGTTAAAGCAGCACTGAGCTGTCCAACAGCCCAGTCTTTCCTGTGGAAAGTGAGTCAGTTTGTTTTGTTGTTGTTGTTGTTTTTGGGGGTTAATGTTCCCTTACTGCTCCTTGCTCTCGCAGGCTGAGGTGTGCTGCTGGTTGGAGGCGTGGCCAGGTTTCCATAGCAGCGGCGCGCTGAAGATGGCGATGACGCCCAGGTTGAGGGCGAGGCTGACCGCCAGCGCCCCGATGGTCCCGAGGAAGGACGGCATCACGCTGTGGGTCTGGAGCCAGGCCCGCCGCGTCGTCATGTCGGCGATGACGCCCTCCATCTGGAAGTGTGTGCCCACCACGGCGCAGACGTGGAACAGCTGATGGCTGTGGCCTTCAGGAAGAACAAAAGAGGTTTGTGGGTCAGGAAGAGAACCTGGTCATCCAAGTCAAACTGTGTGGTTCAGTAAGAGGGCCAAAGTTTTTCATTTATAGCTAGCTTCTCCAATGCTAACACCAGCTTATCCATGCTATTCGCTAGCCTCTCCAATGCTAACACCAGCTTATCCATGCTATTCGCTAGCCTCTCCAATGCCAACACCAGCTTATCCATGTTATTTGCTAGCCTTTCCAATGCTAACACCAGCTTATCCATGCTAGTCGCTAGCCTCTCCAATGCTAACACCAGCTTATCCATGCTAGTCGCTAGCCTCTCCAATGCTAACACCAGCTTATCCATGCTAGTCGCTAGCCTCTCCAGTGCTAACACTAGCTTA
>NW_013952772.1:157466-160285 GCF_001266775.1 Austrofundulus limnaeus
CAGCTTATCCATGCTAGTCACTAGCCTCTTCAATGCTAACACCAGCTTATCCATGCTAGTCGCTAGCCTCTCCAATGCCAACGCCAGCTTATCCATGCTAGTTGCTAGCTTCTCCAATGCTAATGCCAGCTTATCCATGCTAGTCACTAGCCTCTTCAATGCTAACACCAGCTTATCCATGCTAGTTGCTAGCTTCTCCAATGCTAATGACAGCTTATTCATGCTAGTCACTAGCTTCTGCAATGCTAACGCCAGAGTATCCATGCTGGTCGCTAGCCTCTTTGATGATAATGCCAGCTTATCCATGCTAGTTGCTAGCTTCTCCAATGCTAATGCCAGCTTATCCATGCTAGTCACTAGCCTCTTCAATGCTAACACCAGCTTATCCATGCTAGTTGCTAGCTTCTCCAATGCTAATGACAGCTAAATCATGCTAGTCACTAGCTTCTGCAATGCTAATGCCAGCGTATCCATGCTAGTTGCTAGCTTCTCCAATGCTAATGCCAGCTTATCCATGCTAGTTGCTAGCTTCTCCAATGCTAACACCAGCTTATCCATGCTGGTCGCCAGCCTCTCCAATACTAACACCAGCTTATCCATGCTAGTCGCTAGCCTCTCCAATGCCAACGCCAGCTTATCCATGCTAGTCACTAGCCTCTCCGATGAGCTGCTCAGTTAGCGGTACTGGCCTATGATTAATCAGATCAATAGCTGCTTAGGAATAGATATAGCCTCTTGCTACAAGGATGTAGCAACCAACCACTGGTTGAGCAATAGTCTTAATTTTAGCCGTCACATAGCGCCATAAAATCTAAACTTCAACATTTTGTACTTTATGATTTCTAGAAGGAAAACTTGTTATTTAATCAAAGAGCTATAAAAATATGTTGATTCTAATGCAGTTTTATTCTTTGCTTGGGAGCTGGTTTCTCTCTCCAATGGACACTCTGGACATGTCTCCAGTCCACCACAGGGACAGACAGGGACAAATGATACAAACAACTGACTCACACCTGCTTTCTTCATTAAGGCCTCATTAGTGACTGTAAATTATCCCTGATATGACTGAGAAAGTGAATAGTTGTCGTCTCTGTTGTCTCTCTGTGTCCCTGTGATAGACTGGAGACATGTCCAGGGTGTCCCTCGTCTCTTGCACTGTGTCTAACTTAAATTAGGAAGCAGCTCACTGCAATCTGGACAAGAAAAAGTGAATTTTACCTTAAAGGTTGTTCTTTAAACTAAAAATGTTTAGTTTTTTTTATTCTTGTTATGGTTTATTCTTGTTTAAACTGTGTGTTTTCTGTTCTATTTTAAATGAATATCAGTGAGCAGCAGCTCTTCCTGTGACTCTTCTTGGACACAAAGAAACTTTGATGAAACCTCACAGAAAACCCAACAGAGAAGAGTTTGTCTGAAGTTCAGCCAGTACTAACTGGTTACTGTTTGTCAGCAGAACAAACATGAAAAACAAAGATTAAAAAAATCTTGCGAAGAACATTTTCTCTGAATTCTGAAATTCAGACACTTGAAAACTGCAGGAATTTCTACAAATATTTTATTTTAGAAATTAACACCTTTCAGCAGTGGTGGAGAAAGTACTCAAACACTGTACTTAAGTAAATGTACAGATGAAGACAAAAATTTTATCTAGTAAAAGTACCACACTATTATTTTTACTTGAGTAAAAGGTAAAAGTACTTGTTTAATGTATTCCCTAATGAAGTGTGCCTACTGTGTGTATATTTTTAACACATCAGTGGTGAGGCATGTTGGTGAAGGATGCTGCAGATGTGTTTGTGTTTACACAAACTCATGAAGCTGACAACAGCTACACAAGCTGTAAATTCACCACCAACACCTCTATAAAATCTTCACAAGTCTTTTTTTTTGAACCAGTAACTAGAATAAATGTTTTAGATAAGACCGTGGGTGGTGCATTTCCTCTGGCTGACTCTCCCAGTGGTCGATGCAGAGAGGCGGGACTTAATCACTAGAAACAGCATTTATGTCGCGTCTCGTCCAATGAGAGCCTTTGTTGTTGAGCGTGGCTCCGCCCACATGAACCCCAGCTGCTGGGAGGAAACATGTCTGAAGTCGCCAGATTCTTCAGGGCATTTTTTATTTTTAAAACTTTTTCCAACAGCGTGTTTGAAAGAACTAAAGTTATCTGTAAGCTCTGCACGTTAAACTGTGTCACCACCAGAGCAGGTTGAGCTGAAACATGACTTCAGTTTAAAACCAGGTAAACAAACAGAGGGAGGTCCTGCTGACCAGTGTGTGGGAGAAACAGGCTTCATTTGCCTTATTTGTTTAAAGGTTTTAAAATTAAAATCAAGAGTTCGAGGATTTTTTTGTGTCATTCCAAATGACTATTATGAGGAAGATAGATGAGGCTCCTGTTGTCAGGAAAAATACAAAAAACAATGAGAAGTTCAAATGAAAAACAAAAGAAAAAATGTACATAGTGTGTCACACATGTATTGCAACATTCAGCCATAGTAGAGTGATTTTTAAAAAGAATAATTGAGATTAAGCGCGATTAAACATTTTAATCTATGCCCAGCACTACTTTCAAACTGAAAAAATGAATCGAACGTGACGTGAATGAAACACGTAAAGCAACGCATCACAGAAATGTAGTAGAAAATACAGATACTTCATGTAAAATGTAGGGGACTAAAATCTAAAGTACCCATAATTAAACCTACTTAAGTAGAGATACAGCGGGTAAAATAAGTATTGAACAAGTCACCATTTTTCTCAGTAAATATATTACTAGAGGTGCTAATGACATGAAAATTTCACCAGATGTCAGTAAC
>NW_013952772.1:161464-165392 GCF_001266775.1 Austrofundulus limnaeus
GCGTCTTGAAGCTGTCATTGACAACAAAGGCTTTTGTACAAAGTATTAGATAAATTTCAGTAAGTGTGTTCAATACTTATTTTACCCGCTCTACATGAAAAATGTACTTAAATACAGTGACCACCACTGCCTTTTAGTTACTTTTTATTTTTATTATTTTGTTAAAAAACAGAAACAAACCTGTTCAATTATGTTTTTTAATGTTATAAAAGCACTTGAAGCATTTAGTTCAGTGTAAACTTGAGCTGAATATAGATAAAACTAAAAATTTATCTCAGAAGCTCTGACTGTTTGTCCTGCTGCAGGTTAGTTTTTATATTTCAAACAACAAAGTGAAAAACAAAATCCTTCTAACAAATATTTCATTTCAGTTTTTTTCTGAAACGTAAAGCGTGAGGACGTACCGATGTAGTCGAAGCGGCCCGGGGCCAGCCTCTCTGGGAGGTGGGCCGTAAACAGAAAACAGGTGAGGAAGGCGAAGAGGAGGTGGTAACAATGACTGGAGAGGGCGTCGCTCTGACTGCAGCTGCCCCACAACCACAGGACCACCTGAAGGAAGAACAAAAAAAAGACTTGAATCAGACTTTAACAGCTCTCTGAAGCAGAAATGAGTTTAGGAAAATTAATCCAATTAAAGAATTTAATAAGTGATGAAAGTCGTTTGTGTTGGATTAGACAGGAAGTCAGAGTCTGGATTAACAGAGCTGAATCTGAGTAATAATCTCATTAAAGGCGTGGAACTAATTAGGTCTGATCACTTACATAAGAAAAACAGAGTTTCTTGTTAAAAAGTGAGAAAATCAAGCTGTGAGGCGTCTCACCCTGTAAAACAGAGGAACCGTGTCGAATATAAACGGGACCACGAACGCTCCGGTTCGGAGGACTTTGCTTCTCTTTGGAAACTGCAACTCCACAAATCTGACCAGAAGAAACAACAAATAAAACATTTTGTTTTCAGACTTTTCTGTGTCAGCAGAATAATCAGTTATTTATTTGAGGGCAGAATTCCACAGTTTTTTCTTTTCAAATCTTTTACTTCAACCTAAAAGTTGCTTTAGAATATTTTTTATTTTATTTAACCTTTATTTAATCAGGCAAAACATTAAGAAGAACTTCTTATTTGCAATGTCAGCCTGGCGGGTACCAGAAACACCCATAAGGAAAAGATAAAAGAAACAAAACATCATTCAAACAACGCATCCAAATAACATGGAAAATAAATCACAAAAGATATAACATATACAAAATAAATAAAAACAAAAACATACAGCATAAAAACAGCACAAAGCGTACTCAATTTCATAAAACACATGGCTAACAATGACAGGTCAGAGATGGTAGATGAAGCTCATGTAAAGTTGATTTAAACTGACCTATAGGTAAGAGTAACCGTAGTTTCAGATCACTTTGCAAGTTATTCCATGTGAAAGGAGCTGCACAGCTAAATGCTGCTTCCCAAAGTTTGTTCTGATCCTAGGAACTGACAGTAGGTACATGTTTTGTTATCGAAGGCCCTGCCTACCACACTCCCTCCTCTTCAGAGACCAACACAAATAAGAGGGTAAAAGACCAAGACTTGCCTGTTGATAAAACACTGCCAGTCAATAAGCTCCTGACAGCCAATGGAAACCAACCAGTCAGAGACAGTAGGGTACAATGATGAGTTGAGAACTGACAACCAGTTGCTCCATGATAGGCTGCGTCCAGGAGGTGGAGTGAACGTACTGGGGCATTCATATAAATTAAATCACCAAAAACCAAAATGGAAAGGAAGATGGCAGTGATAAGCCACTTCCTAACGGCCAATGAGAAGCAAAGTTTAAAGGATGTCTAACTGCATCCTCAGTTTTTTAATTAAGGAATCAACATGCATGGCAAAACAAAGGTTATTGTCGATAATAATTCCCAGATGTGTGTTATGCTGCGTTCACACCGAAAGCGATTTCAGCTTCAAAATCGTAGCCAACGCTGAAGTTTGAAGCTTGTGCACTTTGAGGTCAGACGCAGGACAGCTGTTGAAGCGCTGCACGGCAACAGCCGCCCCGCCCCTCCCTCCTCTGTCGGGCTCTGTTTAATGTCGGACGAGGAAGTGGCTTTGCTTTATTTACAGAGAGCCAGAGCGTGTCACGTTCATCAGATAATTAATTCATAATTAATTCACCAGATAATTCAGAGTAGAGGCTCACAGCTCGCTTTCAGGACTATTTTTCCAGTCTGATGAGTCGCTGCCACGCATTGTTGCGGATCAGGACACTGACTGCAGGCACGATTTCAGCTAAAGAGCTCCTCTCCATCTGTTTCAGGTTAGTGGACATCATTCAGTAAACTGTCCCGTCAGGAAATATGTCGCTACGTCACACAGTGGAGTCTCTCTGATTGGTTGATGCGGCGCGTCGAGCTGCAAAAGTTCAGATTTTCTAACTTCAGCGATTTGCGCCTCAGCGCGTCGAACGCTCAGATCGTTCAAATCGCGCTGCTCTAATCGCGCTTGAGGCACCGCAGCACTTTCCGACGCTGCTTGAAGCGCGTCCACCATAGACTTTGTATGTAAACCTGCTGCTCCTGATGCTGAAATCGCGTTTGGTGTGAACGCACCATAAGAGACCACCTCCTCAACGGGGATACCATCAGATGTAAGAAATGAGGCCGCTGGCGGGATCTTCTTCCTCCCAGAAAACAGCATGGACTTTATTTTACCTACATTTAGAACCAGATTCAGCTGAAAGAGTTGGGATTGAATAAAATCAAATGCTGACTGCAAATTTTTCAAGACCAAATCAACTGTCTCAGCAGAGCAATAGAGGATTATATCATCTGCATAAAAGTGTAACGATGCATCTAAACCTCGTCCCACACTGTTAATGTAAACTGTAAAGAGTTTAGGACCCAAAATGGAGCCCTGTGGTACTCCGTTCGAAACACCCAGAAAACCAGAGGAAAGTCCCTCACACTGTACCGCCTGCAAACGACCAGAGATAGTTGTGAAACCAGCCAACAGCATGGGTCGATAGTCCTATATTTAAGAGTCTCTGACACATTTTGTCATGGTTAATGGTGTCAAACGCCTTTGAAAGGTCAATAAAGAGTGCAGCGCAGATTTTCCCAGCATCCAGTGCTTCATAAACATCGACAACCTTCACAATGGTTGTAGTTGTGCTATGGGATTTCCTAAAGCCATACTGGTATGGAGAGAGTATATTAGATTCATCCAGATAATCTATTAATTGGATGTTTACCAGCCTTTCGAATATCACTAATTTGTGTTTTCTAAATAAGGTGAAAACTCGTCTCGTGTCCCCGGCAGCTGCAGCGGGTCGCCACGACTCACAGAGCTGCTGAAATGAAAAGAATTTAAATTGTCTGAGTTTCTGCTGCCCCAGGCTTGAAATAAACCTGGAGCACATGATGAGCTTCACGCTCTCCAGACACTTTTCAATTAGAGCCAGGACGTAAGCTGCAGACAAACAATCACACATTGTGAGTTCAGTTCGTTTCCCCGTAAACAGGAATCCCAATTCCACAAAGCCAGCCTGGCTGTAATCAGGTTTTATTTCCCGATTCCATAAAGCTAACACTGGGACACGAGAGAATTAAAGCCGGAGCGAAGCTTCGTACCTGGAGTAGCAGGACATGCTGGTGCAGAACAGAGTGTTCCCGATGGCGATGAGGACAAAGTGCTGATGGAGCCAGCTGTTCACCCAGCACTCAGGCATCACATAGTATCCATAACTGATGGCACAACCTGCAGACACACACAGCAGCTCAGGATGAAACTCTGGTTCTCCTGGAACAAAACTGTCCTCACATTTCACATTCAAACTTCTTCTGATGCAACATTTAGTGTGTTCTTCAGTAAACAAGGAAGTCAGGATTGTGGAAAACAATCCAGCAGGTTTGTTGCTGTGAAGCTACGACAGAGTTTTGGGGG